>NC_084615.1:67698503-67943503 GCF_033978795.1 Nerophis ophidion | reverse complement strand
ACGGTATCGAGCACTATTCTCTGGATAATCCAATCAAGATATATATATATATATATATATATATATATATATATATATATATATATATATATATATATATATATATATATATATATAAAGCTGCTGAAAGGAGATGCCGTAAAATGTCAATGCTTTAAATTATTATCAAATTATTTCATAAAACTACTATAGTTGTTATTAGTACACTTTGTTTTATTCATTCCATAAAATATTTGTTATTTAAAAGTGTATTTTTAGCTTTAAAAGACATAAAAATTTGATGTTTTAAGGGGCCAATTACCAATTTTTTTTTTTTTTCAGTGGCAGATACTTTGAGATACTTTGAGTTAAGAGATCCATCTCAGAACCAATTAAGTTCATTAATTGAGGTACTGCTATACTATAATATACTGTATTTAATAGGATCGGTACAATTAATCCTATTTTAAAAATTGTTTATAAAAGTGTTTAATGCATCCACAGAATAATACAGTAATACAGTAATGATTAGATGTGGAATGCTGATATTTTGGCGAAATGAAGCAACAATTTAAGCAATAACATACAGTCATGCATATCATTTTAGCATGAACAATTAATGGAAAACAATAATCAGCAATGTGACAGTATTAGTATTTTTAACATATTTAATGTTAGAAATACTGTTAGAATATATGTGCGGGTTTCTTTTAGTTGGGTTAGTTATTCAGCTATTTAAGTTATTGCATTTAAACACTTCTTAATATGATGCAAAGCAGTTTACACAATAAAAACTAACAAAGTTTAGCTACAATAAATATACTCAAAAGTGAGCATTATCATCTTTATAGGATGTTTTGACGTTGCTCTCTTTTCTCCAGATTTACTGAAATGTGTTGGTGTAATATATTTCTGGTACATATTAGCAGAAGGGCTTAAAGGCCTACGGAAACCCACTACTACCGACCACGCAGTCTGATAGTTTATATATCAATGATGAAATATTAACATTGCAACACATGCCAATACGGCCGGTTTAGTTTACTAAATTACAATTTTAAATTTCCCGCGGAGTTTCTTGTTGAAAACGTCGCGGAATGATGACGCGTGCTTGTGACGTCGTGGACTGTTGAGGACATATTAGCGCAGCACCATTCGCGGCTAAAAGTCGTCTCTTTTCATCGTGCAATTAAACAGTATTCTGGACATCTGTGTTGCTGAATCTTTTGCAATTTGTTCAATTAATAATGGAGAAGTCAAAGTAGAAAGATGGAGTTGGGAAGCTTTAGCCTTTAGCCACACAAACACACGGTGTTTCCTTGTTTAAAATTCCTGGAGTTGAAGCTTTACTATGGATCAGAGCGGTCAAGCGAACATGGTTCTCGACCACTTGTCAACCGGCAGTTTTCGGTGTGACAATTGTGGTAAAAAGTCGCCTCTTACCGGAGATCAGCTGAGCTTGCGCCATCCATGCAGCTGCCGTCGACTTCCCTCAGAGACTGGCATCAAGACACCCGTGGACACACCCCTCCGACTATCAGGTACTATTTAATCTCACTAAAACACTAGCAACACATTAGAAATATAAGGTATTTCCCAGAATTATCCTAGTAAATGTATCTAAAAACATCTGAGTCTGTCCCAATGCAATTAGCTTTTTTTTTTTAACTTTATTTTTATTTTTTTTATTTTTTTCTAGTCCTTCGCTATCAATATCATCATCCACGAATCTTTCATCCTCGCTCAAATTAACGGGGAAATTGTTGTTTTCTCGGTCCGAATAGCTCTTGCTGCTGGAGGCTCCCATTATAAACAATGTGAGGACGTGAGGAGCCCTCACCCTTGTGACGTCATCGTCTGCTACTTCCGGTAAAGGCAAGGCTTTTTTATTAGCGACCAAAAGTTGCGAACTTTATCGTCGATGTTCTCTACTAAATCCTTTCAGCAAAAATATGGAAACATCGCGAAATGATCAAGTATGACAAATAGAATGGACCTGCTATCCCCGTTTGAATAAGAAAATCTCATTTCAGTAGGCCTTTAAACGAGGAACAGTACAAACATACAAACACAAAACAACTTGATAATAAATATAAATAACCTGGGATAGCTTCAGCTTCCTGGCACAAAGTCTTCCCAGGAGGAAGCACGCTCGTCGATGTGCCCAATGCATGCCCGTCCTCTTTGCACACTCCCTCACGCTCTCAAGCTGCCCTGACAATTCGCTTTCGTTCTTCCCATCGAAGGTCACCCACAGGAAGGAACACTGAAGGTCATACAGGGGTAGGAACTCTTCCTGGGGAAAAAAAAACACACATAAAGTGTCTCATGGGAGCTGTTTAAGATTTTACTGGAACATATTGTATCTTAAACCAATCTGAAATGTCATTATTAAGTTATGTTTTAAAACTTAAAGTCACATTGACACACATAGATTAGTTTAACAAATCTGCAAATCATGGTTAAATTGGATGCACCACAAGAGTGGACAGGCACAAATGCAAGAATTGATCAAGATTATGCAAAAACTACAGTGGGGTCGACAGAAGGCCAATATACTCTTATTCTGCTGTATCTACGATATCCAATGGCCACTAGAGAAGCAAGAAAGCGCACGAGTTTTGCTCTTAGCACATGCCTTTCAACAAGTAAACTTTCTGCACAGGAAGTCTGCTGACCTGGAAGTGGCCATGGTTTAGTAAGGTCAGCGTGGGGTCACTGAGATCAGACTGGTCCCCCTCCCAACTGTTTTCTTCCAAGAAGAGAGGCGGGTCCTCCTGGAAATCACTTAGTTCCCTGAATGTGTCGCCAAGAGCGAAGGACAAGGGCTCGTCCTCGTGAGGCAGATGGTTTTGGGACTGATAGAGGGACACACGGGGGGAGGAGTGAGACAGCGATGGACGTGGAGAGGAATGGAACGGGGGCGTCCCCCCGTTTTTCTCTGACATGACGCTCTGACGAGTGCTTGCAGGGACTCTGTGATCTGGAAAGAAGGCAGATTGTTAAAGTTAAAGTACCAATGATTGTCACACACATACTAGATGTGGCGAAATTATTCTCTGCATTTGACCCATCACCCTTGATCGCCCCCTGGGAGGTGAGGGGAGCAGTGTGTGAGAACGCAAACAGGGCTGATGATATTTTAAAGGGGAACATTATCAGAAGTTCAGAAGGGTTAAAACCAATAAAAATCAGTTCCCAGTGGCTTATTCTATTTTTCGAAGTTTTTTTCAAAATTTTACCCATCATGGAATATCCCGAAAAAAAGGTTTTAATGTGCCTGATTTTCGCTTTCTGTAAATCCCCCCGTCCATTTTCCTGTGACGTCCCTGCTTGACGCCAATACAAACAAACATGGCGGATAGAACAGAAAGATATAGCGACATTAGCTCGGATTCAGACTCGGATTTCAGCGGCTTGAACGATTCAACAGATTACGCATGTATTGTAACGGATGGTTGGAGTGTGGAGGCAGATAGCAAAAACAAAATTGAAGAAGAAACTGAAGCTATTGAGCGAATAGCTATTGAAGCTATTTGCTCAATAGCTATAACTATAGCTATAGCTATTGAAGCTATTCAGCGATCGCCTTCTAACCAACGATTGCATCTTTTGACCACTGGAGCAACTTAAATCAGTCGATTGGTAAGTGTTTGTTTGGCATTAAATGTGGGTGGAGGGAAAGGCTGGATGCAAATATAGCTACAAATGTACATACAGCTAGCCTAACTAGCATTTTAGCATTGATTAGCTGGCAGTCATGCCGTGACCAAATATGTCTGATTAGCACATCAACATCAACAAAACTCACCTTTGTGATTTCGTTGACTTTATTGTTTTAATGCATCTGCTTTGAGTGTCGCAGGATATTCACACATCTCTGTCGTAGCATCGCTATCGTCGGTAAAATGTGCAGAACAAACGAAGGACTTTCGCATCTTTTGACACTGGTGCAACTTGAATCTGTCGATTGGTATGTGTTTGTTTGGCATTAAATGTGGGTGGAGGGAAAGGCTGGATGCAAATATAGCTACAAATGAGGCATAACGATGCAAAATGTACATACATCTAGCCTAAATAGCATGTTAGCATCGATTAGCATGCCATGCTAATCGATGCACACTCCACGTAAGTCAACTTGAATCCGTCCCTGATCGTGTTGTTACACCCTCCGACAACACACCGAAGAGGTATGATGTCTCCAGGGTACGGAAAACAGTCGAAAAAAACGGAAAATAACAGAGCTTATTTGACTTGGTGCGTGTAATGAGATTGAGAAAATGGCGGATTGCTTCCCGTTGTAACGTCAAGGGTAAAAGGTCATCGCTCCGACAGCGAATAATTGAAAGGCGTCTAAATCGCCAAATTCACCCTTTTAGAGTTCGGAAATCGGTTAAAAAAACATACGGTCTTTTTTCTGCAACATCAAGGTATATATTGATGCTTACATAAGTCTGGTGATAATGTTCCCCTTTAAGGTTACATGTTGTCCATCCAGCTACTGTTTATACTGATAGTTTTGTTGGGGGTTAAAGGGGCTGGAGCCTATCCAAGGTGACATAAAGTGGGGACTCAACTCTGGATTGGTCAGAATTTAAAAAAGCATTAAGCTATGAATGAATCGCAATGTGTTATTTTAAATGTTGTTGTAACCCACAAACCATAACCAATCAAAAGTGTTTATGTGGTCACTGTTGGTGTCCGATTCTCTCTGCTGTCATGAAGCTAGCGAGGGTTGAGTTCACAAAAAGTCTAATAAATGAACACACACTATATTGCCAAAAGTATTTGGCCACCCATCCAAATGATCAGAATCAGGTGTATTAATCACTTGGCCTGGCAACAGGTGTATGACATCAAGCACTTAGGCATGGAGACTGTTTCTACAAACATTTAAGGTTTTACTAATTACGTATAAAATACTACACGGTCTAGCTCCAGCCTATCTTGCCGATTGTATTGTACCATATGTCCCGGCAAGAAATCTGCGTTCAAAAGACTCCGGCTTATTAGTGATTCCTAGAGCCCAAAAAAAGTCTGCGGGCTATAGAGCGTTTTCCGTTCGGGCTCCAGTACTCTGGAATGCCCTCCCGGTAACAGTTCGAGATGCTACCTCAGTAGAAGCATTTTAAGTCTCACCTTAAAACTCATCTGTATACTCTAGCCTTTAAATAGACCTCCTTTTTAGACCAGTTGATCTGCCGCTTCTTTTCTTTTTTCTCCTATGTCCCCCCCTCCCTTGTGGAGGGGGTCCGGTCCGATGACCATGGATGAAGTACTGGCTGTCCAGAGTCGAGACCCAGGATGGACCGCTCGTCGGGACCCAGGATGGACCGCTCGCCTGTGTATCGGTTGGGGACATCTCTACGCTGCTGATCCGCCTCCGCTTGAGATGGTTTCCTGTGGACGGGACTCTCGCTGCTGTCTTGGATCCGCTTGAACTGAACTCTCGCGGCTGTGTTGGAGCCACTATGGATTGAACTTTCACAGTATCATGTTAGACCCGCTCGACATCCATTGCTTTCGGTCCCCTAGAGGGGGGGGGGTTGCCCACATCTGAGGTCCTCTCCAAGGTTTCTCATAGTCAGCATTGTCACTGGCATCCCACTGGATGTGAATTCTCCCTGCCCACTGGGTGTGAGTTTTCCTTGCCCTTTTGTGGGTACTTCCGAGGATGTTGTAGTCGTAATGATTTGTGCAGTCCTTTGAGACATTTGTGATTTGGGGCCATACAAATAAACCTTGATTGATTGATTGATTGAAACATTTGTGAAAGAATGGACAGCTCTCAGGAGCTTAGTGATTTCCAGCGTGGAACTGTCATAGGATGCCACCTGTGCAACAAATCCAGACGTGAAATTGCCTCCCTCCTAAATATTCCAAAGTCAACTGTCGGCTTTATTATAAGAAAGTGGAAGAATTTGGGAACAACAGCAACTCAGCCACAAAGTGGTAGAGAGGTCAGAGGTTGCTGAAGCGCATAGTGCAAAGAGGTCGCCGTCTTTTTGCACAGTCAGTTGCTACAGAGCTCCAAACTTCATGTGATCTTCTAATTAGCCCACGTACAGTACGCAGAGAGCTCCATGGAATGGGTTTCCATGGCCGTACAGCTGCATCTAAGCCATTCATCACCAAGTCCAATGCAAAGCGTCGGGTTCAGTGATGTAAAGCACGTCGCCACTGGACTTAATAGCAGTGGAGACGCGTTCTCTGGAGTGATGAATCACGCTTTTCCATCTGGCAATCTGATGGACGAGTCTGGGTTTGGAGGTTGCCAGGAGAACAGTACATTTCGGACTGCATTGTGCTGAGTGTGAAATTTGGTGGAGGAGGAATAATGGTGTGGGGTTGTTTTTCAGGAGTTGCGCTTGCCCAAACATTGCACCTAACAAACTAGTCCATCGTACCGCAGAATTAAGTGCTCAGATAGAGGTGACTCAATCTCTGTGCCTTTTTACCGTGAAAAAATGCAGAACAAGCCACCATTTTTTTGCATGTATTACTTACTGTAAAATGTGTTTTGTGTTAGCATTTTGGGTGTCTGTTACGAATTCATTGGATTTACATAATTTCATATGGGAAAGTTGGTTCATAGGACTCCAACCTTTTGAACGTGATTACTACAAGAAAAAAATATTTACCACATGCTATTTTAAAAAAAAAGGAAAATCAGTACACCTGTTATTGCTTTCGCTACTCAGGACAATATGGTAATAATAATAATAATAATAATAATTGATTAGCTAGCATTAAAAGATTACAGTTGGTACAAAATGCGCCTGCTAGACTTTTGACAAGAACAAGAAAGTTTGATCACATTACGCCTGTACTGGCTCACCTGCACTGGCTTCCTGTGCACTTAAGATGTGACTTTAAGGTTTTACTACTTACGTATAAAATACTACACGGTCTAGCTCCAGCCTATCTTGCCGATTGTATTGTACCATATGTCCCGGCAAGAAATCTGCGTTCAAAGGACTCCGGCTTGTTAGTGATTCCCAAAGCCCAAAAAAAGTCTGCGGGCTATAGAGCGTTTTCATTTCGGGCTCCAGTACTCTGGAATGCCCTCCCGGTAACAGTTCGAGATGGCACCTCAGTAGAAGCATTTAAGTCTCACCTTAAAACTCATTTGTATACTCTAGCCTTTAAATAGACTCCCTTTTTAGACCAGTTGATCTGCCGTTTCTTTTCTTTTTCTTCTATGTCCCACTCTCCCTTGTGGAGGGGGTCCGGTCCGATCCGGTGGCCATGTACTGCTTGCCTGTGTATCGGCTGGGGACATCTCTGCGCTGCCGATCCGCCTCCGCTTGGGATGGTTTCCTGCTGGCTCCGCTGTGAACGGGACTCTCGCTGCTGTGTTGGATCCGCGTTGGACTGGCCTCTCGCGACTGTGTTGGATCCATTGTGGATTGAACTTTCACAATATCATGTTAGACCCGCTCGACATCCATTGCTTTCCTCCTCTCCAAGGTTCTCATAGTCATCATTGTCACCGACGTCCCACTGGGTCATTATTGTCACCGATGTCCCACTGGGTGTGAGTTTTCCTTGCCCTTATGTGGGCCTACCGAGGATGTCGTAGTGGTTTGTGCAGCCCTTTGAGACACTAGTGATTTAGGGCTATATAAGTAAACATTGATTGATTGATACTGTATATCTTATTATTGCCACCAAGACACATTGGTGTTACCTCAGACCAAAGAGTGTTTTAGGTCATTCAAGCATCAGACACTCTCTCCAAAGCTACCCAGCTGGGGTTGATCAAGCCTCATCTTGTCTCTAGGCTGCACTACTGCAGATCCCCTCTCCTGAGGAGATCTTGAAGAGACTTATGCAGCCTCAGTGACTTCATTAATGGTTCTATATCTGCTGACTCATGTGATGCTCAGCATGTTGCCTACAGCGAGACTGGCCTGTGAACCGTCTGCTACCTGCTGTGCAACATATTTTCACTAGCTCGGCGTACTTTGACCTTGGCCTCTCATTGGTCTCTTCAATACGGTCCATCCAAGGGATGGTTAGTTCTTTGAGGACTAACTGCTTGGAGGCTGTCATAGCGTTGAGATTATATACTATTCTTTCCTATGGGTCTACTCTTAAATCCCAGTCTTGCTCTGCTGTTAAGAGTCAAAAGAAGGTTTCCCTGGCAGAAGATGTTGTCTTTTACGTGGTCCTGACAAAATGCAATTAACAGACGCTGATACTACATCTGATGGTGTTTGGTCCTGGCACCAGTGATAGAGTCCTTCGCCCACTGCTTTTGAATAGCAGCTGAGGATATAATCCAGAGTCTCTCTCTTTGGGCATAGCATGCTGGCTGAAGTCGCCCAGCAGATTAGGTTTGACGGATTTAGTAACAAATCATAGACATGCTGGATCAAGAAATGTATTTGATGGGGCTTGATTTACCACAATTCAGCCCATGGGACTTTGCACTCCAAAGCTTGCTCCCGTCTTGTTGAGGTTTCTTCTTGCCGCACTGTAACCATCCTACTGGCGTGTCCTACCCCCAAACCTTGTTGTATCGGGGTGCTGTTCCCTAGGACAGATCTTCCACAATTCACTGGTCCTACCAGTGCCCTTTGCCATTACTGCAATCCATCATATTTAACTAACTCCGATGCCTCCCACTTCCGTACTGTCCTTACTTTGATCCCAGTCCTAAAGACTTTATCATCCAATGAGCCTTGGTATTGCGGCAGTCTGGCTCACCTTATATTCCCCATACAGACTGCTTCATCAGGGGAGCTTCAGTATGTTGTTCTAGCCATATAGTCCAATGCTGCTCAGGCTACGTGGAAGACAAAAACACTTCCAGAAGAACCAACTTTCTCTCCTCACAAAGCCTTTGATTGTGGAAATAGGCACATCATGGACTAAGAGCTGCCAGCGAGTTAGTGGAAGGATGCCATGCTGATACAGCCACACCTTGAACTTGCTAGACTGTCCTGACATGTCCACAGAGGCTAGCCAAGACTCCAGCTCCAGGTTGGTTTGATGGAGGGCTGCTTTGTTTCCTTGGGCGCTTTTCTGCTTTGTCCATTAATTGATGGTGACTAGGTGCTTCTAAGTGGCAAGAAAACCTTGCTGGTGACTTTACTACAAAGGAATATACCACAATTATTCTCAAAAAAAGAGGAGAAATATAATCTTACAGAAAAATGTAATTTAAAACATTTGCACGCACGTACAACAATTAAGACCTTCAGTATATCAGTATGAGGAATTTAATTATGGAATGGTTTAAGCAAAGAAATCAAATAATGTAATAATATCATCCACTTCAAGAAACTCTTCAAACTTAAAGTGTTTACAAAGTACAAAGAAGAAGAACCATTATAAAAATTCTGAATTCATCTCATCCATCCATTCATTTACAAGATATTCTTACTCATCTCACCATATGAAATGTAACTTACTTCACAGAGTATGATTTATTTATTTTTATTGTAATGGAGTATATTGTAAATAAATTGAGAACAGGAAGTGAACACAAGTTTTAGCAAATGTTATGTAAAAGAAAATGGGTAGGATTAAATAAGCTCCGCTTCTTTCTACTCCTTTTTGAACATGCTGAATAGAGAAACTGGAAATTGGGATGTATCATGTTGTATGCATGCATGTTTGAAATAAACACAAACTCAACTCAACTTTTCCTCTCTTTAGCATGAGGCATCTGGACTTTGCTTGCTAAAAGCTCTTTCAAGCCCTGAGGATTGGCTCTTCCAAGCCCTTGAGAATCCACTCTCTTCCCAGGAGCATGAGATGTTGTGATTGGCAAAAACTGGACTTAGAGGCCATTTGCACTTGGTCTCAGCTGACTTCCAGAGTATTCCATGGCAATTGAGAAAAGGATCACCAAAACTGTGCTATTTTTGTTCATGCCTGTATGCGTTTATGCCAGTATAATGTTGTAAAACCATTTGAAACTCTGAAGCTCAAGCTGCCTGGACCATGGAGTCGGTGCAGTGGCTTCTTAACTAGCTTGTGGGGCATTGATCCAAACACATTTGCAAGGTCCAACCATAGCACCACCATCACCCCCTTCGTTCTCCCATGCTTCCCTGATCAACTCGGGGACCACTTCTGTGTGAGATACCTTCTTTCTGGATCAACATGTCTATGTAGGTGTTCCTTAGGTTCCTTACAAATGCTCTAAATGCAGATAATATTCATATAAATCATAAAATAAATAGTGTCCCAGTTCTCAGAAATTCACTTACCACACATATACGATCATGTAGATTATTACCTCGTTTGGGGCGATTCCTGATGTACATGAAGTCAGACTCATCCAGCCTGTCTGAAAACAAAACAAAAACAGCTGATGGCAGAGAATAATATCACAGAAGATCATAGACCATTTAAAGCAGGGCTTTTTAATCGAGGGATGGGTTTTGTGATGAACATATAGAAATACACATTTATATTCAGTATAAAACCCTTTTCCTAAACAACAGTATCAATCAATCAATCAATCAATGTATATTTATAAAGCCCTAAATCACAAATGTCTCAAAGGACTGTACAAACCATTACGACTACGACATCCTCGGAAGAACCCACAAAAGGGCAAGGCAGTAAATTACCTATAACTCCTTGTCTTGTAGTTGAGTTAATTTTTATTACCATTTTAACAAGTGTGAATATTTCTGGGGAAGGTGGTCAATAGCTTTTCTAAAGGGGTCCATGACTCAAAAAAGTATTAGAACTCATGATTTAGAGCCGACTATCTGGAAGTTGTTTGTAAAAAGACATCTCCCTAGAGTCTTACCGAGCCTGTACACAGAGCTGATGTCGGATAAGAAGAGCTTTTCTAGTAGGTTGCTGTCACTTGATTCAGAGTTGAACGGTTTAGTCTGAGCCAGGGCTCCCCTCTCTTCCTCGGTCAGAAAGACCAGTTGTCTGTCTCTGTGTGAGACAAACACGCATTATCATTTAAGCTGTGTCACTGCCGTCCTCGTGCTTGACACTCTGTCCATACCACAGTTACAGTACATAAAATAGTTTACTGATCAACTCTAGACATGCTATATAACGAGATTAATTTACAGAGGCATGATGTCCAGAGGTTTGATGTGGGCTTTGTGGACGAAACCAGCGCGACCAGTGGAGCAATGTTTTCCAATGAAGACGCCCAGGCCTCTTACAAGTAGTCCCTGGATCTCTACAGTGTCACCTTGACTCAAATAGAGCTCATCTTGGCCAACAGGAGTGTAGTCGACCACTGCGACACACAAACCTGTCACTGGAACATTTGAGAGTTGAAAAGAACACGTAAGACATTAATTCATTTATGGCAGGTCTTTATGCAAACCACCTGGTTGTACAGTAGATACCATTCTAATTTTGCCTGATTTCTGTGAGAATTTTGCGTACGACTGGAGCATTAAGGAGTGGGACTATCCATCACTAGCCGCTGTGTATTCAAACAACCACAATTTACCAACTGTGAGCAGACAATATTGTATTTCCCCTTTGTCTTTTGGGTTTATCAGGTCAGTAGTGCATTTTTCACACATTTTTCACTCAGGCTCAAAGAGGAAATTGAGGCAAAATTAAACCGGTAACATTTGTAGTATAATAAAATCATGTAGAAAAATTGGCTAAATACTACAAAAGCCCATTGCTCAAAGTAACTGATCATACCATCACTGTACTAAGCATTTGATGAGAATCAGCAAAAATTCTGTTTTAAGGCAGAATGTTTTACTGTATTCTGTTTGTAAACAGTAGCATGTACTTTAAATTGAACACAGAGCATACTTTTAATAGCAGAAAATGTGGTTGTCTTGACTTTCTATATCCACTGTAAATACATAAAATATAGCCACATGGCATTTATGCTAAAAGCAAGTTGACACTAAGCCCATTACATTGATTAAACAAATATGATTGATTTAAAAAGCAAACACATAACAACAAATCATTTAGGTAACATGATTGTGCTGAGATGGTAATCCCCCAACTAATAGTTGACATTTTAAGGAATATACAGAATAACTAAAGTGAAAATTGTGACTATTTTTTTTTTTAATAAAGCATGCTTAGAAGTATGGTTTGATTTAAGATGTAACACAAATTTGTAAATATATATATATATATATATATATATATATATGTAGGTGTGGGAAAAAATCACAAGACTACTTCATCTCTACAGATCTGTTTCATGAGGGGTTCCCTCAATCATCAGGAGATTTTAATGGAAGCATTCACATACAATGGTTTATATAGAGCACAGAGTGGGTGGGTGCAGGCAGGCGTAGGGTGTGGTGATTGGCTCATGTGTTACCTAGGAGGTGTTTCCGCCTGTGGCGGCATGTTGAAATGATTTCACTGCGCTTGTTGAGGGATGATAGCTCTGGATGATATATAATAAACAGTTTCTCTTTTAAGCATAAGTTGCATCTTTTATTACCACTGTTGTAAGGTGTGCTGGATGCAAGAATTTGCCATGTTATTGAATATTCAACATTATTGTCTTTGAGAGCTATCATCCCTCAACAAGCGCAGTGAAATCATTTCAACATGCCGCCACAGGCGGAAACACCTCCTAGGTAACACATGAGCCAATCACCACACCCTACGCCTGCTTGTACCCACCCACTCTGTGCTCTATATAAACCATTGTATGTGAATGCTTCCATTAAAATCTCCTGATGATTGAGGGAACCCCTCATGAAACAGATCTGTAGAGATGAAGTAGTCTTGTGATTTTTTCCCACACCTACATATTGCGCTCTACCACGGTATCGAGCACTATTCTCCGGATAATCCAATCAAGACATATATATATATATATGTATATATATATATATATATATATATATATCTATATCTATATATATAGATATATATATATATATATGTATATATATATATATATATATATATATATATATATATATACATATATATATATATATATATATATATAGATATAGATATATATATATATATTTATATATACATATATATATATTAGGGGTGTAACGGTACACAAAAATTTTGGTTCAGTACGTACCTCGGTTTAGAGGTCACGGTTCGGTTCATTTTCGGTACAGTAATAAAATATATATATATACATTTTTGGGTTATTTATTTCCCTCATTTGTAAACAATGGCTTTATCCTTTTAACATTGGGAACACTATAATAATTTTGCCCACGTTGATCCACATTAAACTGCCTCAAGGTGTTGCTTTGATTAAATAAAATGACAAAACCTTTCTTCTACATATAAAAAGTGCAACATTAAACAGTTTCAAGTCAACTCGTCATGCTTAATTTATTACAGCATTTGGGAAGCCTGTAGTTGACTTTTATTATATACAGTAAATGTTATATTTTTGTCAACATGTGATAGCAGGGACCCTGCCATTCAAAACTAGGCTGCTACATTACTAAGGATTAATGTTACGATAGCTGAAAAAAATAGTACAATAGCAATAGGAGAGACTATTCATCTCTAAACACCATGGACTTCATGTTAATTCATGTGAAATAACAGACAGACAGGGCTTTGCTGCCCCTAACACACGCACACGCACACACACACAGCAAAATGAGCTAACATTACGCTAAAAGCTAAATAGCCTTCACCTAAAGCCAGAACTGCGAGCGAGCTGAGCTGCAGTTTAAGTTTCTAGAAGGTCAACGGGCTCATAGTGATGTTACTAGTAGTTGTGACTGGGAAGTGTTTTTTATAATTTGGGGAAAGTACGATGTCCGCTGCTAAACACATATCTGTTCGACGCTGAAGCATTGACAACATGCGTTCTGAATACGCACTGCTGATTGGCTTGTTACATCGCTCTGAATACGCACTGCTGACTGGCTTTGTATGTAACCAATCAGATGGTTGTGTGGGCGGGACAATGCTGGGTGTTCAGACAGAGGCAGAAAGCAGAGCAGCTTGTTAAGACTTTAGATTACAAACTCGTTCGATACACCTCCGAATCGGACCGAAATCCCCGTACCGAAACGGTTCAATACAAATATATGTACCGTTACACCCCTAATATATATATATATATATATATATATATATATGGGGTATATATATATATATATACAGTATATATGTATATATATATATTTTTTTTTTTAAGGATTAAAATGGATTGCACAGTGTTTCATGGTAGGACACAGGGACAGGCAACACAGGCTAGTCTACCAGTGTTTTAAGGTTGTTTCAATTCATAGTTTGAATTATTTATCAAACAATGCAAACATATCAACTTTGCTTAATACAACTATTTTTTTGTACAGTTAATTGTTTTCATGCAGTTATAAATATATTTTTCCCCTTGACAAAAATGCCACCAGTTCAGTGGAATAGCCCTTATTTGGTGCCTTATACCTATATTAGGTTGGAGTGTATGAGTACAGTTTTACCAAGTGGATGTTCAAACGGCTCTTTTTCTGATGGCGAGCATCCCGCACTGCCTGGGTAGTTCTTCAGGAACCATCTGATGGAAGGAGAAAGTAAGTTACCTATTGTTAATCCAAATCACTATCACATGATATGAATTGTGTCAGTGTGCTTCTATAATAATAATAAAAAAATGTCTCACTGGTAGAAAGGGTAGGGCAACGGCTGAGTGCCATCAATCGGCACTAGTCCGTGGTGTCCGGTGGAGAGCACTGTTCCCTCCCACATGTCATCCTGTCCTGTGTCTTTCACCATTAGCAGATCGTTCTTTTTGAAAGACAGCTGTTCTTCATCATCCTCCTCAACTCTTGTATAGAGTGCTTTAGCAAAGAAGGATCCTGTAGCAATGTATCATTAGGCACATGATAAGATACTAAGCATTAGACACCATCTTTCCTAACATGTAAAAAGCTTTTTAACTCTCCTGTGGTCAATAAAATCCTTTTATAGATATTTGGCATCAGCAAAACTGCGGATTTACTGCTTGGAAAATGATGGATGGTGGAAACCAAATCCATACGGCTAATTCAATCTCATTAAATTATGGCAGCATTGCAGTTTTATTTTGTCAAAAAAATGAAAATTAGTTTAAAAAGGGGATATGTGTTTCAATATTTATTTATTTTTGCAGCAAAAGAAAACTTCAAGAACAGTAATTCTCAAACTGTGGCATGTGTACCACCAGTAGTACCCCAACTCGATCCAGTGGTACGCCAAAGAATCACACTGTTTTATTTTCCTATATATTCAAACATAGTGTTAATCTTCAAACTGTGTGTAATGTTACAGTGGTCAAAAATATCCAATATACTTCTTAAATAAAACATCTATTATGAGCCACCTTCACGCAAACCTAATACCGATTTCCCCCGGACTACTTATGCTCTCCAGTCCATTCACCCGGCGCCAGTGGATTCTTGATGCTACAACCTTCCAGTCGCGTTCATCTCTCCCACTCTGGCTCCACTCACGCTCCTCTTTCATGAAGCTTTGCCCCAGCGCTGCCGTGTAAATTTTTAACTTGTTTCTTTCCACACTTTTTTGTGTGCGACTTATGTTTCTCCACACCTTTTGTGTGCATCCTTAGTTGTATTTCCTACTCCTTTTTGAGTGTTCCTTTGGTCATTATTCTTATTTCTTTTCGTGTTTGTGTTGGGGGTCATGTTGATGCGTGGATCGTTTTCCCAAGATGCAGACGGAACTCCGGAGGCAAAGTGCAGGTAAGGAAATTACTTAATGTCCATAAATCATTCAAAGTACAAAAGTACAGCGTGCCGATAGCATGGGAAGCTAATGGAATAGCTAACAAGAAAGTTTAGCTCAGGAATAAAATAAGTAAATGTTGTAACTGTTGCATGGAAGCAAATAAGAAAGCCAGTGTGGTGAAAAACAGGAATAAGTAGTTCTCTAATTAGTGCCCGGCCGCAGGTGAGCGTGCCGAACCCTAATCAGAGGCAAGTGAGCGTGCCGAACACCAATCAGAGGCAGGTGAAACCAATCTGTTCCCATAGCAACCAAAACACAAACCCAGGTGTGCTCAAAACAGAAACTGAGCGAGTCAAAGACAAAACAAAACATGATCCGGGCAACGAATCATGACATTGGGGCTCCTACTCCCACTAAGGCTGATCATTGCATCTGCCTTGTTTTTAATGAATACTTAGGCCTACTACACTACAGTATTTTGATGTTGATCATTATGGTGGTACTTGGAGAGCCAAGTTTTTTCAAAGGAAGTACTTGGTTAGAAAACATGACAACCACTGTTCTAGAATACTATTATATGAAGCAAGCTTTAACTGTGGTTACTTTTCAATTTAAATCTAATACTGCCAGGGCTGCCCCTCCCTATATGCAAATCACGTGCTGTGTGTTGGGGCCCCGCGATCCGTTTGGGGCCCCATTTTGCGTGAATAAGCACGTATGAAAAGGAAATTAATTAATGACAGGGCACTTTTGTCACCGATAAAAATATAATGGCGCGTTTAACCAGACTTCGATACAATCGTGATGGGATTGTATCCCTATCAGAGGTACATCATCACATTTATGTTTTAAATGTGTTAAATGTGTTATTTTGCACAAAACATATATTTCCCATGAATTAACTTTTGTACAAAACATCCCTCAAATTAAATATAAGTTTGATTTAAACATCTCGGAAGAGGGCAGATCATAATGATTGCAGATTTAAACATGACATACAGCAGCATTAAATAGAAAATGTATCAATGCATATATCAAAATTATAAGTTCCACCTGAACAATAGATTTTGAACTCCAGGTGTATTTATTTTATTCCAACAAATTTAATCCCAGTGTTGATAATTAAATATCTGCTGTTCATGAAGTGTTTTTCAAGCAGTTTCAATTGAAACATTTCTTACCTTCCTGAGGTAAAAGTGCCAGGAAGAGAGTGGCCAGTTGATCCTCATCCACCGTTACGTTTATTTCCAAGTCACTGAGCAGTTTGGGGGCCAGCCAGAAGGACTGATCACACAGGAAGTTCTCCAAGCAGCGAGCCACATAACCTACCATGTAGTTAAAAGTCAAAACAATTACCAAAGATCAGGGGTGTCAACAAAGAAGGTAAAGTGGGGATGTTGTACTTGGACTCAGAACATTTGACATTTGTATTTTATAAGTCATTATAAGGGATGTCATAAATATTAAGATAAAACAAATATAACCTAACCAGGTTGCTTGAATCAAACGAGGAATGTCTAAAACACCCTCTATCAAGAATGCTAAATAGTTTGTTCCACCTGGATGGATGAAACGGAGCTTGGAAAAAATTGTATTCAACACGGATGTAATACCAACATCAAAGCTCACCTTTAAAAGGGATTGCACTTTTTGGGAATGTTTTAATTGTTTATTTTTTGTCATGAAAAAGGAGTTTTTTTGGGTCGATTTTATGTTGATTTAATAAAAATAAAAAATAAAAATTAATAAAAAATTATTCTGCGGCCCGGTATCAATCGAGCCGTGGCCCGGTGGTTGGGGACCACTGGGTTATATGACTGTTTGATTTCATAATCTGGCCACTTTACATTAAATTTATTGGCACTATTTTGTCGGCAAAAAAAAACATACCGTACATGAGTTTTTAAAATGTTTCGTCTATTTTCTATTTCTAGTGTAGATATCATTCCCAGCATGTATGTATTTAAAAAAAAAAGCTACAAACGTTTGTACTTTCAAGAAAAAATGTGTCCAATAAGTTTTTAGTAGGTGTGTGTATGGGGCAGCGATGTTAGGTTCAGGCTGGGATAGGGGGGCCTTCAGGAGTATGGGAGCCAAGAATTTGGTGCTACTACGCCCCTGCCAATGATATCGGCCTGAATGGCAAAACGAAATGATGAACACCAAGATAAATAAAATCGTACCTAATGTTAAATAAGTTGAAAACTTCCAGATCTCTTCCACCGTTTTGAATGAGAGAACAAAGCTGTCTTTCTCTGCATGGACAGACACCAGACGTGCAGACAGATCCTGCAAGAACAAAAATATTCTTAGCATAAAATAACATTTCACAGTGTCTTGTGTAATATTAATATTGTGCACATCATGACTCATTGTGCTATCCAAAATGTCAAGAGTAAAAGTGTCTAAAAGGTCTGATTTTCATTTACTTTAAACAACTGGGTGACATCTTTGCTGTTGCTCTCCACAACTCGTAGTCGAGTCCGCAGGGACTCCTGGAGCGCCCGGTCAGGATCCGCACTGGAGCGTCGCCGTCCAGTAAAAAACAGCATAATTTCTAGACAGGATACATAATGTCAAATTTCCTTAAAGAAATACTGTTTCAAAGCCAAAAAGTGTATCGCTCATTCTTTTATACATCAGCGTATGAATGAAGGGTTTACTGTCCGTAAGCAAATGGAAAACTTTCAAAAATTCATTAAAGATTTTTCTACGGTAGCTCATATTACAAAGAAATGCTCTGTGCGAACCGTCTCGGTCCCGAGAGGAATAACAAAGCGATTAGACTGCTGACTAGACTTTCAGCGGCCATTACACTCCATTTGAAAAGAAGAACCTGGCGCAACGGGTGTGGTTGAGCCGATATGCTGAGAAGGTAAACTAAATAGGCTACAGTATGCATGACCAAAGACGGTGTATCGGCTGAAAGAATGTGGTTTAAACATTAACAACTGATACCTGAGGGGAATTTTTCTCCCAGTGTCACCCGACTTCCTCGAAGGAAACCCTCTTTCCTCTTCCAGTAGTTCCCCGGCTCCAGGTCTCCTTCACCTGACTCCCCCAGGGGGCCATCATCATCCTCACCTGCTCCTAAAGAAGACCACAGAACAGATGCAATGCAAAGATATCACGTCTCGAGAAATGTAATCAATCAAATAGTCAGGGTTTGCTTATTTACTCTTAAAAACCCGCACATGTAATGCTTTGCTGTCCCAATACTTCAATCAATCAAAGTTTATCTATATAACCCTTCATCACAAGTGTCTCAAAGGGCTGGACAAGCCACAACGACATCGTCGGCCCAGATCCCACATCAGGGCAAGAAAAAACTCAACCCAATGGGATACAATTGGAAACCTTGGAGGGGACCGCAGATGGGTGATCGGTGCAATGGACGTCGAGTGGATCTAGTTAATACTTCTGTCCATATAATAAATCAGTGTTTCCTATACTTTCAAGCAAATAGAAATGATTCCATTAAAATATATTGTAGTGGCTAATTTCTATCCTTAATCGGTTTTGGGTATCTTTCACTTAGTTACATTGGGAAGGACATGACATAAGAGGTCAAGTCACACTGACCAAGTTGGGTGGAGTGACACGACTTGAGAGGTCAATACACCCTGAACATTGCACAGTTACATAAGTTGTTATGAAAGAAATCAGGTCATCATGGAGAGTATAAATAAGAAGGGAAGACCAAGCCTGATGTGCGCTCTTTCTTAGTTCCTTCACGAGAGGCACAATCTTTCGTCTCCGGAGACACTGTCTGTTTTCATATCGATTCAATCCAACTTTGTACTATCTGATTGTGAGTAATTAAAACTGTTGTAACAAACTCTCTGGTGTTACTGTTTAAGATTCTGAGTTTTCGACCACATAAAATTGGCCACCACGAGCGGGATGAGGCCCCGGGTTAAATCCTCGATATTTTGACCACAATATATTGTTAAAGATTTAACAATTTCCAACGATCGCAACGCTAATTTTTGTTAGCCTGTCAATAGACTTGTCCATTGATTGTTAGCATTTAGCTAACAACATAAGTGTCAACCTTTATCCTGCATAGTTGCATTTTATGCAAGTTTATGCCAATATTGTTTCATTCATTTAACATGATTCATACATGCATGGGCATGTGTACTTCACCTGTAAAATATTTTTTCCTTTGTGTGTTAAGTTTTACTGCCACTTCATTGTGGAGACCATTAATAAACGATCTCAAGTTGAAAGTTTTCTATTTCTAACTTAAAGGTTTGTTGACCTAACTTCCAAAATAAACCTACAACATTCAATGAGGACAGAATAACATAAGACAATAAACCAGGGGTGTACAAAGTGCATTTAAGTAGTAAAATAAGCAGCAAAAATTAGCCACAGTTGATACTATTAACTAATAACACCATTTTGTCTTTAAATAAATGGGTTGTACTTGTATAGCGCTTTTCTACCTTCAAGGTACTCAAAGCGCTTTGACACTACTTCCACATTTACCCATTCACACACACATTCACACACTGATGGAGGGAGCTGCCATGCAAGGCGCTAACCAGCACCCATCAGGAGCAAGGGTGAAGTGTCTTGCTCAGGACACAACGGACGTGACGAGGTTGGTACTAGGTGGGATTTGAACCAGGGACCCTCGGGTTGCGCACGGCCACTCTCCCCACTGCGCCACGCCGTCCCTATGTACTGTATAAAAATCTATGTACTGTAAAAAAAAAATGCTTTAAAAAGCCAAAAAATATGCATTTTAGCCAGTTATGCACATTTCACTATGAGGTCATACAGGTTGTATCCAGTCATGTGACATTTGAACGGAAGTAAACGAAGTGGAGGGCCACCAAACCAACATGGGTACCGTGCCACAAACAGTGTGCAAGTACGCAAGGGGCCGAGATCTTATCACTAAAAGGAGATACGAGCAAAACATGCAAACTATGCAATGTAATCAATCCCTGTGTTTTATCAAAAAAAGATGTGTCGAGTAATCTCAAGGATTATTTGTCTGACGTGTAACCAGACATGTTAAATTATCTTATGCTCCACACATCATTTTAAACAACAAAACAGATTAAAAGTTGGAAAAGCACAAAGGCCTACAACTTCTGGGTTAAGGAAATCGGTATCGAGACGCTCCCGGACAAAGAATGCATCGTTTTTGCTGGGGTAAAGTTGCATTTACTGATTTAACTTCTCATCTACAGCCATGTTTGTTGCCTTATTGTCGTTGCACCGTTATGAGAATGCATGGTTTTCCCCGCTGTTATTAAAATACAAGTATAGACGTCAACATTGTGTATGTGCTGAAAGCTTCATTTATGACTGCTGCCTTTGGTAAAATCTTAACTCATTTAGGTTTTTTTAATATTTGATTGATTTTATTTTGACTCGCCGAGTTGGTGGTTTACGAAACACTCGTGGCAAAAATAAATTTGAAAAACTGAGAAACAAGATACAATACAAATGAGAATACACACCCCAAAACCAGTAAGGTTGGACGTTGTGTAAATCATACATAAAACAGAATACCAGGATTTGCAAATGCTTTTCAACCTATACTTAATTGGATAGACTGCAAAGACAAGATACTTTATGTTTGAATTGGAAAACTTTTGTTATTTTTTGCAAGTATTCGCTCATTTGGAATTTGATGCCTGCAACAAAAAAGCTGGCACAAGTGGCAAAAAAGACTGAGGAAGTAGAGGAATGCTCATCAAACACTTATTTGTAACATCCCACAGGTGGGTGCCATGATTGGGTATAAAAGCAGCTTCCATGAAATGCTCAGTCATTCACAAACAAGGATGGGGCGTGGGTCACCACTTTGTGAACAAATGCGTGAGCAAATTGTCCAACAGTTTGAAAACAACATTTCTCAATGAGCTATTGCAAGGAATTTAGGGATTTTACCATCTATGGTCCGTATAATCATCAAAAGGTTCAGAGAATCTGGAGAAATCACGCATTGGTAACTTACACATCTGTGAAGGCACCATTAATGCTGAAAGGTACATTTTGGAGCAACATATGTTGCTATCAGAGCAACGTATTTTTCATAGACGCCCCTGTTTATTTCAGCAAGACAATGCCAAGCCACGTGTTACAAAAGTGTGGCTTCATAGTAAAAGAGTGCGGATACTAGAATGACCTACCTGTCGTCCAGACCTGTCTCCTATTGAAAATGTGTGGCGCGTTATGAAGCCTAAAATACCACCTTGGAGACCCTGTACAATGTAAGCTGTACATCACACAAGAATGGGAAATAATTCCACCTGAAAAGTTTCAAAAATTTGTCTCCTCAGTTCCCAAACATTTACTGAGTGTTGTTAAAAGGAAAGGCCATGTAACACAGTGGTAAAAATGCCCCCGTGCCAACTTTTTTGCAATGTGTTAAAGGCCTACTTAAAAGAGATGTTCTTATTTAAACGGGGATAGCAGGTCCATTCTATGTGTCATACTTGATCATTTCGCGATATTGCCATATTTTTGCTGAAAGTTTTTAGTAGAGAACATCCACGATAAAGTTCGCAACTTTTGGTTGCTAATAGAAAAGCCTTGCCTTTACCAGAAGTATGTGCGCGTGACGTCACGAGTTGCAGGGCTCCACACATATTCAGGTTGTTTATAATGGGAGCCACCAGCAGTAAGAGCAATTCGGACCGAGAAAGCGACAATTTCCCCTTTAATTTGAGTGAGGATGAAAGATTCGTGAATTAGGATATTGATAGTGAAGGACTAGAAAAAAAAAATAAAGTGACGGCTCCGGGCGGCGGCAGTGTGAGCGTTTCAGATGTAATTAGACACATTTACTAGGACAATTCTGGAAGATCCCTTATCTGCTTATTGTTTTAATAGTGTTTTAGTAAGATTTTAAAGATTGTAAAGACATACTGTACCTCGAGGTCGGATGGCTGCGGTGAAAACGAAGTCTCAGAGAGAAGCCGAGGAGCCAAGCTCACAGCTGCCTTTTTTGACAGCTGCTGCAGGACGACGAATAATCCACTGATGTCTCCGATAAGATATATATCACAATTTCCCCATCCAAAAAAGTGCTGGTTGACGTAGAGAAAACATGTTCGCTTGACTGCTCTGCTTCACAACAAACAAAGAAACACCGGCTGTGTCTCGGTGCTAAATACAGCTGCAATCCACTGCTTTCCACCAACAGCATTGTTCTTTATAGTCTCCATTATTAAATGAACAAATTGCAAAAGATTCAGCAACACAGATGTCCAAAATACTGTGTAATTATGTGATTAAAGCAGACGACTTTTAGCCGATAGTGGTGCAGCGCTAATATTTCCTGACAGTCCGTGACGTCACGCGTACGCGTCATCATTCCACGACGTTTTCAACAAGAAGCTCTCGGGAAATTTTAAATTGCAATTTAGTAAACTAAAAAAGGCTGTATTGGCATGAGTTGCAATGTTAATCATTGATATATAAACTGTCAGACTGCGTGGTCGGTACTAGTGGGTTTCAGTAGGCCTTTAAATGGGAATTACTAAACGTTAAAGGTATATCAAACAAACCTTCAACAAAGTGATCACTGCAAACTTGTGTGTTTCTCGACGTTGCTCCCTTGGAGGGACTGTAGCGCGTGCCACTTATCTCATTGCCTTGCGCACATTTTTGACATCTTTCACCCCTCTTGATCACCTCTTGAGGAACTCTGAAGAAACTTCAATACTTTTCGGGATTTCAACGATTCCAATAGCCTAAAACAACGCAATGATTCCTCATTTTTCTTTGAGAATGGCAAAATGCCGCACATACCGCTTTGTCAACAGACGCTGGCCCACCACTTCAAGACTTGTATAACAAATGAGCCGGACATGAAGTCAAGGGGAATACAACCTACTGACACCAACCAGACCCTGCCCCCACCACAACCCTGGACACACCCCCGGCGCCACAAACTTAATTTAGGACTTTTGTCTGATAAAGTTGAAGGTGTGGAAACAATGCTATCAAGAAAGTTATCAAGGGTGCTGTTCAAAGTATGCTGCGAATACAACACAAAGGTTATCCTGGAAGTGTCAATAGATGACACATGATGATCAAAGATCAAAGAAGAAGAACCGGATGTAGAATGCAAGGTATGCTGCATTCAGTTTTAAGAAGATACGTTTGTGTGAATGTGAAGTCCTAGCCTTTATTTAGCCTATCAGTTCCTTTTGGATTTTGCTGGATTTTTTTTACGAATGCAACTTTTTTACAACCGTGCAAAACTTGAATTAGAAATTTTAAAGGGCTTTTTTTCAATAACGTTGTATCAGGTGGGGATTTTACAAATGTTTTAAATAGAAGTTTAAATGTTCTTTGTAACGGTGACTTTGTAACGGGTGGTCACATTAAATAATGTATTTGTACTTCCACAATATTATGTCAGACCCACTCGACATCCATTGCATCCGGTCTCCCCTAGAGGGGTGGGGGGAAGGGTTACCCACATTTGCAGTACTCTCAAAGGTTTCTCATAGTCATTCTCATCGACAACCCACCGCCCTTATGTGGGCGCTGAACCGCGGATGTTGTTGTGGCTTGTGCAGCCCTTTGAGACACTTGTGATTTATGGCTACATAAATAAACATTGATTGATTGATGATTGATTGTATTTCGCAGTGGTGTGCCGCCAGGGCCAGCAAGGCCTTCTCTGCTGGCCTAACATAACCAGAAATCATGATCATAATTAAAGATAAAAGTAAAAAGTAATATTTTATTTACTTTCCCAAAATATATACAAGTATTCATACTCTCTTCATGTCATATTATACTCCTTCCAGCGCTGTTGTTTTGAGGTTATAGAGTTTTTATCCAATCAGAATTCAGCTAGCTTATGTTGCCATGCTGTACCAAATCCGCCTAGAGCAGGGGTTGGCAACCTAAAATGTTGAAAGAGCCATATTGGACCAAAAATACAAAAACAAATATGTCTGGAGCCACAATAAAATAAAAGCCATATTACATACAGATAGTGGGTCATGAGATATAAATTAAATTAAAAGGACTTAAAGGAAACCAAATGAGCTCAAATATAGCTACAAATGAGGCATAATGATGCAATATGTACATACAGCTAGCCTAAATAGCATGTTAGCATCGATTAGCTTGCAGTCATGCAGTGACCAAATATGTCTGATTATCACTCCACACAAGTCTATAACGTCAACAAAACTCACCTTTGTGCATTCATGCACAACGGTAAAAGTTTGGTAGACAAAATGAGACGGAAAAAGAAGTGGCATTAAACACGTCTTAGAAAGTCGGAGTATGTTATAAATTTAAACAAACTACGGTAAGTTCAAGGACCGCCAAAATGAGTAGGATAAAACGGCGCTCGCCAAATACTCGAATAAGTGAAGCATGTTTATTACAAACAGTGTGCTTTATAACACTTAGGGAGGTTTGTGTCATGTTTGTCCTCCTACAGAAACTATATTAAAACAAAAAATATATTTTTAATATTTTTTTTTCTCTCATCTTTTTCCATTTTTCATACATTTTTGAAAACGCTCCAGAGAGCCACTAGGGCGGCGCTAAAGAGGCGCATGCGGCTCGAGAGCCGCTGGTTGCCGACCCCCGGCCTAGAGCCTTCAGCTGGCGTCCGTGCACTCCAAGTGAACGGGGACATGCAATGACAGAGTTGCCATAGCCAAAAAGAACACAAGTTGTTGTCAGTAAGGCCTTCTAGATGGCTTAAGGCAGATCAGTGATGTATGAGCCAGGCCACATAAGAACTCCATTACCCAGCATGCCACAGTAGTGGGAAGCATGCGCAGCAGCCCCATTCAGGTTTAATGAAGACATGCCGGTGTGGAGTAAACCTTAAGAAGTCAGCCAACACGCCTCGTATGCATCTTCTATGATTAGACAAGGCAACACATATATTTGCAAGGCCATTTTTAAGAACAAAATGTAAAGAAAAAACACATCTTGTGAGACCATTTCGGCCTACCCCGGAAGCTAGCTCACCTGCCGATGAAATGTGTATATATATATATATATATATATATATATATATATATATATATATATATATATATATATATATATATATATATATATATATATATATATATATATATATATGTGTGCATATATATATATATATATATATGTATATATATATATATATATGTGTGTGTGTGTATATATACGTGTGTGTGTATATGTTTGCATGTATGTATTTGTGTATATATATATGTATGTATGTGTATATATACAGTATATAGAATATTTATACATCACAGTGTCTTTAAAGTGTATAGGTTTTTTACTCAAAAACGTTTATCAAGGTTAGAACCAATTATTCATGTTTTCATTGATTCTTATAGGGAACTCTACTTCACTAAAAAAAACTTTTTGGTTTAAGAACCATGTTCAAGAACCAATTAAGTTTGTACATCGAGGTTCCAAAATGGGGTGTTCCAAGTTCAGTAGCTGTTAAAAATTCCCGTCGGGTTTCAGGGCCTCATGCATAGTACAAACAGCTCTGGTCAGAGTCACCAATTGCCACCTGGACCTTAATGCTACCTTAAGGAGTATTGACCATAATACTCCTGTGCATTATCTCCAGCACATTGTTGGATTTTCTGGCACAGCTCTGGATTGGTTCAAATCTTATCTCACAGATAGGGCTGAGTATGTGCAGGCCCAGGGGGACGCTAAATCACTCCCTCATACCATCACCTGTGGGTCCGACCCTCTTTAAAATCTACATGCTCCCCCTGGGTCACATCATCAGAAAGCATTGAGTCTCGTTCAACTGCTCTGCTGATGATACACAGCTCTATGTGAGATTGGACCCAGTATCCCCATCAGCGCTCATCTCCTGTCTGGAGGAGATAGAGGTGTGGATTTCCAACTTTCTCCAACTAAACAAAAAACGGAAGCCATCCAAATTGGCACTGCTCACCAACTCCACTTCTATCCTTTAAACTGCATCACTTTTTCTGGCCACTCCATTACCCGCTCCCCCTTTGTTACAAATCTGGGAGTCAAATTTGACCCTCATCTGTCATTTCATACCCATGTCCATCACCTCTGCAAAATTGAATTTATTCACCTCAGGAATATTGCTAAACTCCGCCCATTGATGCTGAAAAGCTGGTCCAGACCCCTTTGTCTCTACCAGGCTCGATTACTGCAATGCACTCCTAATCGGGATCCCTCAAAGGAGCCTTCAAAAACATCAACACATCCACAACAGTCCTGCCAGGATTGTGATGAGGGTCCGCAAGTATGAACACATTACCCCTATTCTCCGGAAACTCAACTGGCTCCCCATCCACTACCGTACGCAATACAAAATCTGCCTGTTGATCCACCCATGCATTATTGTACCAAAGAACTCATCACATCAAGAAACCGTCGATCCGCAAATACTCACGGTGTGTAGTCAATCCTGCTTTTTTTGAGAATCTAGGACAGGGGTCGGCAACCTTTACCACTCAAAGAGCAATTTTGACCCATTTTACAAAATAAAGAAAACAATGGGAGCCACAAAACTCTTTTGAAATTTAAAATGAAATAACACTGCATAAAATATGTTTTGTTTTTTTTTGCTTTGTGCTATGTATAAACCAGGGGTCTCAGACACGCGGTTTGCACCTTGATAAGAACATTTAATGTTAGCGCAGCCCGCAAGTTTTATATGTATGCCGCTTGATAGCATTACATTTGCCAACTTTTCCAGGAGGTTCCCGGATTCTCAAAGCAACTATTCTCACGAATATCTGCTGAATTTCACCCAGATATCAGTAATAAGGGCATGCTGTGAAGGCACTGCCTTTGACGCCTTCTACAGCATGTACAAACATCTTGCCAGCCCAGTAACATGTTGTATGCTGCTTCCGCAGATACAAATACACGACTGCAAGGCATAGTTGTTCAACAGCCACACAGGTCACACTGAAGGTTGTGATATAAACAACTTTAACACTCTTACTAATATGCGCCACACTGTGAACCCACACCAAACAAGAATGACAAACACATTTCGAGAGAACATTCTCACTGTAACACAGAATAAACTCAACAGAATTATTACCCAGAATCCCATGCATCCCTAACTATTCCTGGCTACATTATACACCCTCGCTAGCACCAAACTCCGTGCGTCGGTTGAGGTGGGCGGGGTTGGGTTGGGGGAGGGGGGGGCTTGGTGCTAGCAGGGGTGTATAATGTTATTTAACGTGACATCATCGGCAAAGTGTGCGCTCTTTCAGTCAACTAGTGTGCAAGGAATATATAATGTATATATGTATGTATCATATATATGTATAACATATATATATATATTTATAGGGGTGTGATAAAAAATCGATTCGAATACGAATCGAATCGTTGTGCGATTCAGAATCGATTCTCATTTTTTTTTAATTGTATTTATTTATTTTTGTATTTATTTTATTTTATTTATTTATTTCTTTATTTTTTTAATCAATCCAACAAACCACTACACAGTAATACCATAACAATGCAATCCAATTCCAAAACCAAACCTGACCCAGCAACACTCAGAACTGCAATAAACAGAGCAATTGAGAGGAGACAAGCACGACACACAACAAACCAAAAGTAATGAAACAAAAATAAATATTATCAACAACAGTATCAATATTAGTTATAATTTCAGCATAGCAGTGATTAAAAATCCCTCACTGACATTATCATTAGACATTTATAAAAATAATAAAAAATAACAATAGTGTCAGTCGCTTACACTTGCATCGCATCTCATAAGCTTGACAACACACTGTGTCCAATGTTTTCACAAAGATAAAATAAGTCATTTTTTTGGTTCGTTTAATAGTTAAAACAAATTTACATCATTGCAATCAGTTGATAAAACATTGTCCTTTACAATTATAAAAGTTTTTTTTTATTTTTTTATTTACTACTCTGCTAGCATGTCAG
The DNA here is from genome assembly GCF_033978795.1 of Nerophis ophidion. Lineage (NCBI taxonomy): Eukaryota > Metazoa > Chordata > Actinopteri > Syngnathiformes > Syngnathidae > Nerophis > Nerophis ophidion. The sequence goes on along the minus strand of NC_084615.1, from coordinate 67,914,958 downwards.
CAGACTGGGGTGGATCCTGCTGAAATCCTATGTATTGAATGAATACAGAATCGTTTTGAATCGGAAAAATATCGTTTTTGAATCGAGAATCGAATCGAAAAAATCGATATATTATCGAATCGTGAACCCAAGAATCGTTATTGAATCGAATCGTGGGACACCCAAAGATTCACAGCCCTAATAAATATATATATATATATATATATATATATATATATATATATATATATATATATAGCCCGGCTACATTTTTTTAACCCAAGGCGGCCCCCGAGTCAAAAAGTTTGGGTACCCCTGACTTAAAGTAATGTTAATTAGTGTCACGGAATTCAGTGAGTTCAATTTCAAAGGTTCCATTGTAACAAAACAAAAAAAAGACCCTAAGAAGTAGGAAAAATCAGTCTGTGCTGGAGTGATGCATGTATTATGTTGTCTGAGAGTGAGGTGGATGCTAAAGTTTGTACCCCAGAGAAGGGAAGAAGTGCAACACATTACATATATGTTTTAAATTGATTAGGTCATACGCAACATGCAATTAGTTCTGCACCTTCCGTCATGATGTCATTTCCTGAAAAGTGGTCATTGGTCCCCCCGAGAGTGTACGGTAGCTCCCTCCACAGGGCATCCAGCTCAGCAGGAGAGATGTCTGTGAAGGGGAACAAATCAGTGCTGGAGGAATCACATTTTTCAAAGTTTTCATATAAACGCACCATGTTGCTACCTAGCCAGGAGACAGACGGGCAGGGGAGTCCAAATACACAAAGTTAGTAAAGGGTCTTAGGATGGCACTGTGCACGCACGGGCTTGGCAAAGACACACACACACACACAACACACAAGGTGATGTCAGATAATCCTCCAAAGCACCTCAGTCCTGAGCGTGCACACATTTATTTTTATAGACACACAACTAACAAAACACGCTGCACTTTGCTTCTTTCTCAACATGCTGTGTCAGTTCTAATGCATCCTGCCAAGCATTCAAAACGGAACAATAGAGCGCACAACTTGGCCGAACAATGCAACATGACATGATGTCAGAGAGGACAAGCGCCCATTCTCTTCCACCCTCGGACACAAAAGACAGGAGCGCTGGGGTCAGGCTTGCAACACCCACATGCTTTCTTCAACACGGGAACACGCAGTGTTACCTTCTTGACTTAGTGTGTTACCCATGATGCACATTGAGCTACGCTGCACTACTAGTCATGACAGTGCTGAGGCAGCAAGGGGCGGGCGGCTTGGGGACCGACCTGTGAAGGAGGAGAGGCAGAATTTGATGAGGGGTCCACAGCAGGAGGAGTTAAGCAGCGGTCTGCAGCAACAAGACGCCATTTGGCCCAGGAGGCTGCAGCTCCCGGGGATCAGTGCCATCCCATCAGTTCCCTTCTGCCCGTGGAACAACAACTCACACTCTTCCTCCCTGTGTTGGACAGGCCAGCATCCCCTTCCTATGTCCGCACTTATCCCGCTCACTCGTTCTTTCTCTCCTCTCACCAGTCAATGTTGAGTGTCCCTTCTTTACAAGCTGCATCTCCTCCGGTCTGGCTTTTACTCCGCAGTCCCACCGTCTCTTTCTGTCTCCATCCACCTCCACCCACTAGCCTCTCTCTCTCTCTCTCTCTCTCTCTCCTGCCCAGTCAATGTAGGAGTGCACACAGCACTTTCCAGTTGGTATGAGTGTGTAGGGGGCAGGCCTTGATGGAGAACCCCCCCCCCTCCCTGTCTAATTGTGTGCATGCATTCTTGTGTGGGGGGGGCGACTGGCAAAATATGCGTAGAATGTGTGTCACAATAAACAATGTGTGTGAGAATTGCTGACCTGCAGTAAGGCAATGCCATGAAGGGACGGGAAAAGAAGGGGGAGAGCCGCCTGCTATAGAGCACATCACTTATCTCAAATCTCTATGCCCTCTGCTGTGATGAGGAACAAAGGTACGACATGACATCAGCACGAGGACAGCGTCACCCCGCACCATGCCAGGAGAGGCAGATAAAGTAGTGTAATGGTTATGTGGAAACTAATACAATTTATTTACCTAGTTTGAAGGCCTACTGAAATTAGATTTTCTTATTTAAACGAGGATAGCGGGTCAATTCTATGTGTCATACTTGATCATTTCGCGATAGTGCCATATTTTTGCTGAAAGGAATTTAGTAGAGAACATGGACGATAAAGTTCGCAACTTTCGGTGCAAAGAGAAAAGCCCTGCCTCTACCGGAAGTCGCAGACGATGACGTCACATGTTTGATGGCTCCTCACATGTTCACATTGTTTTTAATGAGAGCCTCCAACAAAAAGTGCTATCCGGACCGAGAAAACGACAATTTCCCCATTAATTTGAGCGAGGATGAAAGATTCGTGTTTGAGGATATTGATAGCGAGGGACTAGAAAAAAAAAAGAAAATAGAAACAAGTAAAAAAAAAAATGCGATTGCACTGGGACGGATTCTGATGTTTTTAGACACATTTACTAGGATAATTCTGGGAAATCCCTTATCTTTCTATTGTGTTGCTAGTGTTTTAGTGAGTTAAATAGTACCTGATAGTCGGAGGTGTGTCTCCACAGATGTCTCGACGCGCAGTGTCTCAGGGGAGTCGACGGCAGCTATGGACGGCACAAGCTTAGCTAATCTCCGGTAAGGAGCGACTTTTTAACCGCAATTTTCTCCCCGGAACCTGCCGGTTGACATTCCGTCGGGATCCATGTTCGCTTGACCGCGCTCTGATCCATAGTAAAGGTTCACCTCCAGGAATTTTAAACAAGGAATCACTGTGTGTTTGTGTGGCTAAAGGCTAAAGCTTCCCAACTCCATCTTTATTCTTTGACTTCTCCAATATTAATTGAACAAATTGCAAAAGATTCAGCAACACAGATGTCCAAAATACTGTTTAATTATGCCATTAAAGGAGACGACTTTTAGCTGTGTGTGTGCAGTGCTCCTACTTCCTAAAAACCTGTGACGTCTTGCGTACACACAGGGGCATCGCCAGACAGATTTCACAGGGGCACGTGCCCCAGTGTTGATCTGGAGTGCCCCAGTAAAAATTTCACCAATAAAAAAAAATGCTTCAGAGTTTTAAGTCTACATAACATAGACAACAGCGCACATACTACTTAGTATAGTAGTTGATTGCTACTGTATTCACTCCACGAAACAATGAGCACATGGCTAATTAATATGGTAATTTATTCACGTGTTGATCGAGACTTCGGTTGAGAGAGAGAGAGAGAGAGAGAGAGAGGATGAGAATCACTGCGTGAGGTAGGTAACGTTAGCCAACAACAATTTGTTAATTATATTATTTTGATTTGACTCAAACTGTAACTCCTAGATGGATATCAGAAAGTTATTCGCCCGCAGCACGGAAGAAGCAGAAGGAATGAGAGATGTAAGTGAAGTCCTAGCTAGCTAGGCAACATCATTGTCTTAAGTTGATGCTAAGTTAGCTAACGTTATTCCTTGTACCAAGACAAACATATTCATTTGCTGTACGAGCTGTCGGGGGAATTTCCAATCAACATGAAACATAATGTTGGTTATTGTCTGCTGGTTCTGCATCAATGATGATTTGGAGTAAGCATGTGTGAGTTGAGTGCTTCTCAAATGGTTTATCTTCAGGAAGAAAAACATGTTTCCATATCATCAAGTCGTGAGCCAAATTTTTAAATCATTCAAGTTTATTTCACAGAAAAATAGCACAGTAGACTTGTCTTGTTAATCGGTGTGACTTTGACTAAAATAGTCTTGTTTTGTCACCAGAAAAATGGTTACAGCTAAAGCATCTGGTTTTGTTTCCAGAAAAAATAGTAACATTTCTGTATTTGTTTTCAGAAAGATGGCTGAAAATATCGGGTTTTATTGCCCCATTTAGATTTTTAAAAAATATATTTCCATGTCTGTCCTGAGTCCTCCTCCAACTTGTTAGTCGGTTTGCCTTTTGCTAAAATACCCACTAATAGTCACTAGAAAAATGGCTAAAAATATCAGTTTTTTGTTGCCACAATTTGATTTTTTTCTCCCTAAACTTTTTTTTTCTTCATGCACACATCTGACTGCGACTCACTGAAAATGACACACAATCCACTTTTATGTCACGACCCAGCAGTTGGGAACCACTGGTCAACTGTATAACAGTTACTGTAATATTTCCATGTCTGTCCAGAGTGATTGACCACTTTGCAAAAATGAAAAGGAGACGTCACAGTTTACTTCTCAGAAAATGATTCCCTGAACAAACACACAACAGTTGTTCATTTATTCTACTACTGTGGCTTTATTGTTTTGTGTATATTTTATAGTTTTGTGTATCTGAAATAGGATTAGCCACATTGCCATAAATGGAAATTAAATAATATAAAAGAACCCAGAGATGTAGGGGTGCTTTATTTTTTGTTTTACTTTTGTAGATGTTAAATTTGCAGATGATTACTGCAATAAATATTTCAAAAAGATTCATTGCTCTGCCTTTTCGCATTTACCAGTAGCAGTTTAGAAGTCTGGAGTAAAAAAGTGCACAAGTAGGTCAAATGCATTAGTTAATATCAGGTGGTTAATCAAAGATCCATACAACATAATCTGATATGATTTCATAGTTTAAAGCACTATTTATGTATTTTTTATGATAAATAAGTGCTAAAAATGTTTTTGCTCGCGCGCTTTGCACGCTCACATGAATTATTTGTGCCCCAGGTGTGCCCCAGTACAGTATTAGGTCTAGTGACGCGCCTGTGTACACGTCATCATTACACAACATTTTCAAAACGAAACTCCCGGGAAATTTCAAATTGCAATTAAGTAAACTAAAAAGGACGTCAAAAAGACGTGGATCGTGAGATCGACAGGCGGATTGGTGCGGCGTCTTCAGTAATGCGGACGTTGTACCGATCCGTTGTGGTGAAGAAGGAGCTGAGCCGGAAGGCAAAGCTCTCAATTTACCAGTCGATCTACGTTCCCATCCTCACCTATGGTCATGAGCTTTGGGTCATGACCGAAAGGATAAGATCACGGGTACAAGCGGCCGAAATGAGTTTCCTCCGCCGTGTGGCGGGGCTCTCCCTTAGAGATAGGGTGAGAAGCTCTGCCATCCGGGAGGGACTCAAAGTAAAGCCGCTGCTCCTTCACATCGAGAGGAGCCAGATGAGGTGGTTCGGGCATCTGGTCAGGATGCCACCCGAACGCCTCCCTAGGGAGGTGTTTAGGGCACGTCCAACCGGTAGGAGGCCACGGGGAAGACCCAGGACACGTTGGGAAGACTATGTCTCCCGGCTGGCCTGGGAACGCCTCGGGATCCCCCGGGAAGAGCTAGACGAAGTGGCTGGGGAGAGGGAAGTCTGGGTTTCCCTGCTTAGGCTGTTGCCCCCGCGACCCGACCTCGGATAAGCAGAAGATGATGGATGGATGGATGGATAAACTAAAAAGGCCGTATAGATATGTGTTGCAATGTTAATATTTCATCATTGATATATAAACTATCAGACTGCGTGGTGGGTAGTAGTGGGTTTCAGTAGGCCTTTAAATTTCCCGCTGAGTTTCCTGTTGAAAACGTCGCGGTATGATGATGCGTGACGTCACGGACTGTCAGGACATATCAGCGCAGCACCATTAGCGGCTAAAAGTCGTCTCTTTTCATCACGCAATTAAACCGTATTTCTGGACATCTGTGTTGCTGAATGTTTTGCAATGTGTTCATTTAATAATGGAGAAGTCAAAGTAGAAAGATAGAGTTGGGAAGCTTTAGCTTTTAGCCACACAAGCACACGGTGATTCCTTGTTTAAAATTCCTGGAGGTGAAGCTTTACTATGGATTAGAGCGGTCAAGTGAACATGGTTCCCGACCACTTGTCAATCGGCAGGTTTCGGTGAGAAAATTGTGGTAAAATGCTGCCTCTTACCGGAGATCTGTGGAGTTTGCGCGTTCCTTGTATCTGCCGTCGATTTCCATCAAGACACCCGTGGACACACCCCTCCAACTATCAGGTACTATTTAATCTCACTAAAAAACTAGCAACACAATAGAAAGATAAGGGATTTCCCAGAATTATCCTAGTAAATGTGTCTAAAAACATCTGAATCTGTCCCAATGCAATCGCCCTTTTTTTTTTTTTACTTTTTTTTATTTATTTTTTTTTCTAGTCCTTCGCTATCAATATCATCATCCACAAATCTTTCATTGTCGCTCAAATTAATGGGGAAATTGTCGTTTTCTTGGTCCGAATTGCTCTTGCTGCTGGAGGCTCCCATTATAAACAATGTGAGGACGTGAGGAGCCCTCACCCTTGTGACGTCAACGTCTGCAATTTTTGGTACAGGCAAGGCTTTTTTATCAGCACCAAAAGTTGCAAACTTTGTCGTCGATGTTCTCTACTAAATCCTTTCAGCAAAAATATGGCAATATCACGAAATGACCAAGTATGACACATAGAATGGACCTGCTATCCCCGTTTAAATAAGAAAATCCCATTTTAGTAGGCCTTTAATAACATAATGTAATTGATATAAAGTTAAAGTACTACTGATAGTCACAAACACACTAGGTGTGGTGAAATTACCCTCTGCATTTGACCCATCCCCTTGTTCCACAACCTGGGAGGTGAGGGGAGCAGTGAGCAGCAGCGGTGGCTGCGCTCAGGAATCATTTTGGTGATTTACCCCCCAATTCCAACCCTTAATGCTGAGTGCCAAATAAACATCCATTTCGGAATTAGTTGATCAATATAATACATCCAGACGTCATTTTTATTAATGTATTTATGTTTTTAGAACACGCTGTTAAAAAAATGCATTTTCCATGAACATATGCCTTATAATAACCACAAACTGGAGGACACATTTTTTTTAATTATGATACTTTTCTTTTTAAATAGTTAAAAAGTTATATAGCGTAATAAATAAACATGTTAGGAATATTTCTTGGTGATTTAACACCCAATTCCAACCCTTGATTCTGAGTGCCAAATAAACATCCAATTCGGAAATAGTTGATCAATATAATACATCCAGAAGTCTTTTTTTTTAATGTCTTTTTTTTTAAATGTATTTATGTTTTTAGTACAATCTGTTGAAAAATGCATTTTTGATGAAATTATGGCTTATAATAACCACAAACTGGATGAAACATTTTTTTTTAATTATGACACTTTTTTTAAAATAGTTAAAAAGTTATATATAGTAATAAATAAACATATTAGGAATATTTTTTGGTGATTTAACACCCAATTCCAACCCTTGATTCTGAGTGCCAAATAAACATCCATATCTGAATTAGTTGATCAATATAATGCACCCAGAAGTCATTTTATTAATGTATTTATGTTTTTAGAACACGCTGTTAAAAAAATGCATTTTCGATGAAAATATGCCTTACAATAACCGCAAACTGGAGGAAACATTTTTTTTAATCAGGATACTTTTTTTTTAATAGTTAAAAAGTTATATACAATAATAAATAAACATATTAGGAATATTTTTGGGTGATTTAACCCCCAAATCCAACCCTTGATGCTGAGTGCCAAGCAGATAGGTAACGGGTCCCATTTTTTATAGTCTTTGGTATGACTCGGCCGGTGTTTCAATTCACGACCTACCGATCTCAACAATTATCAATAACTTTATGTTGATATAATGTGATGTATTACCGTTTGATAAAAAATATATATATTTTTTTATTACACCGGAAAGAAAATAAAAATAAAACAATTCAGATTTTTGACAATGTTGTTTTACAGACAAAATAAATGAAGCCAGTATAATTAAGGCAAAATCCAATTGATCTCTTAAATGTTTTGTCTTTACCGTATTTTCTGGACCATTGGGCACACCGCATTATAAGGTCACTGCCCATGAGCCGGTCTATTCAAGTCTTTTTTTTTAATACAAAACGTGCACCGGATTATAAGGCACATCAAAAGGTCATATTATCATTTTTTTTTTCTAAATTGAAAACATTTATGTATTGTAATGGTGGTTCCTTGGTCAAAATTTTACAGATCATCTTCAAGTCGCTTTCTGACAGTCGCTTCAGGATGCGCCTTTTTGTGGGCGGTCTTATTTACGTGGCCCACCTTCAGCAGCGTTTTCTCCCTGCCATCTTTGTCGTAGCGGTGTAGCGTGCAAGGACGGGAGTGGAAGAACTGTCAAAACATTGACCTAACTACTTTAATGATAAACCCATCCATCCATCCATTTTCTACCGCTTATTCCCTTTCGGGGTCACGGGGGGCGCTGGCGCCTATCCCAGCTACAATCGGGCGGAAGGCAGGGTACACCCTGGACAAGTCGCCATCTCATCGCAGGGCCAACACAGATAGACAGATAAACCAACTTTACTTAAATCTACCACGGAGCAGCATCTTTTCAACCTTGGCTCACTAGTGCAACAACGCTGGAAATGTGAAAAACTGTCCGACCGGAACTCTCTAATAACTAAAGACCTGCGGGTGATTTATGTAAACCCACTACACTGGTAGTTTTTAGTGCTTCCATAGCGTGATATAAGTTAAAACTTTACTCTACTTTATATTAGAAATGGCAACAGCAGAGGGCGAATGTCCCTTATCAAGAAGATAGTGAAAAACAGGAAGCTTATCGACTACGTTATCGGCGCAGACTACAGTGGCGAACAAGCGCACATTTTTTGGACTTATCCAGACCTCAAATAAACATCAGCAGGTACCAGAAGGTAAGAAAAGTTGTTTTTTCATAATAATGTGAAACAAAACGCCAGATAATATGACTGCTAATTTGTGACATTTTGCGGTCCTTATACACACACCGTAATAATACTTATATCTCTGACTACAGTAGCTGTAATGGGCCGACAAGCCATCAAGCGGGGTGGCTTCAAAGTCATACTAAAACAGTGCCGTGTGTAATGTTCTTTATTTTCAATGAAACATTTAAAGTTTCGGTGTTGTTTATTGACGTCATTTAGCAGTCTACACGTATCTCTTATGTGTGACTACCATCTACTGGTCACACTTATCATTACACCAAGTACCAAATAAAATTGTTTCGAGGTCGGTAAGCACAACCAGAATTATTCAATACATTAGGCCGGGTTGTAAGGCGCCCTGTCAATTTTTGAGAAAATGAAAGGATTTAAAGTGCGCCTTACAGCCCGAAAAATACAGTAATTTGGATCAAGGGTGTTACAAAGTGCAGCCATTCATGGCCCACAGCTTGTTTTTTTGTTTTTGTTTGTGTTTGTTTTTTTTTTTTATTGGTGTGCTGCACACCATTGAACACATTAAACAAAACATCGGTACATGTAAAGATAAAAAGGTTTTGAAAATACTCATAATAACAAAATAATAAAAAGCTTTGACTTTAAATATATGTTATGTAGAACAACATTATTTGCCTTTTTACAAAATGTAAAAATACATAGAGAATGCTGAGCCTTAGTGTGTGATTGTCTGTTTGTTTTTATTGGCTCTGTGATTCCATCCGCCCAAGTGCAGATGGAATAGGCTTCAGTCCCCGACCCTTAGACCCCAAAAGGGACAAGGGGTAGATAATGGATGGATGCTGCTTATTTTTACTGTATGCGGCATTTTGAGACTATATTGACTTGTTTTTGTAAATGTTGCTATAAGAAGCTCTGTGACTGTTAACTTTTTTTTAAATAGACCATAGTCCTGCCAGGGTTAATCCGGTAATACTAAACGATATCTGTGTAGTATTATTTTCATCTTCACATACTTTAACCCAGACCAGACCATTTTAAATTTGACTGTGACTCATTCTTAAAACATCCCAAAAAAGTATCTGACTCTTGAGATCCCTGACCATTCTTTAGGCCAGGGTTGTCAAACTCGGGGCAGCTCTGGGTCCCGTATTTCATTGCACTCTAGTTAAACTCAAAGTTTAGTGTAATTATTTTATCTTAAATCCCACTAGAATGAACTGCAATTAAGATAACTGTTCAAAGACATAAAAAACAACCAAAAAAACACACATTGGTTAACACAAAGAACGACTTCCTATAAGCAAGCGGAATTGTCTCTGACCATTTCCCGGGGAACGCATCAGTGTCAAAATATGAAATTCAATTACATTTTACATTTATAATAATGTCTTACAGTCCACCATAGCTGTTGATAGAAGTAGTTATCAATTTTGACAAGTTATCAATAAACTCAAACTCAATTTAGTCACGTTGTTAAAACGTGATTCTAAAGTGAATACCTCCTGTGGCCTAGCTTCACCACAACTTGACCACCAGTTAATTAAGTTTGAAACCCCTACTTTAGCCTCTAGGATTTACTGGCCTCTAAATACTGATCACAGAAACACAAGTTTTCCCCCTCCTTTGTCCTTGATGGTCAAATAGGCTGAAACCTGCAGTAATGTCCTCTTTGCTTTCTGATGGCTGAACACTCGTGACTCATACTAAACGGTCTAGCTCCATCCTATCTTGCTGATTGTTTTGTACCATATGTCCTGGCAAGAAATCTGCATTCTAAGAACTCCAGCTTATTAGTGATTCCCAGAGCCCAAAAAAAGTCTGCGGGCATTAGAGTGTTTTCTATTTGGGCTCCAGTACTCTGGAATGCCCCACCGGTAACAGTTAAATATGTTACCTCAGTAGAACCATAAATCCCATCTTAAAACTCATTTGTATACTCTAGCCTTTAAATAGAACCCCCTTTTAGACCAGTTGATCTGCCGTTTCTTTTCTGCTCTGCCCCCCTCTCCTGCGTGGAGAGGTTATCAGGTGACCGTAGATCAGACCTGGGCAAATTACTGCCCAGGGACCGCATGCAGCCTGTTAAGCTTTTCAATCCGGCCCGCAGTACAATCCCAAATATTTTTTTTTAGATCTTTAAGATGGAAAGTGTAGCTGCCATTATGATGTGCAGTGATGTTTTCAAATGACCATAAGCCTTTAACTATACAACATATTCCAATGGTTGTAATCTGCGTTTTTACGTTATATTTTAGTGACAAGTGTTGTCCTGTTACCAATATCATTTTGATACTTTTCGGTACTTTGGACTTCGGGGTGGACTACTCCTCTGTGCATCAGTTGGGGACGTTCCTACGCTGCTAACTTGTCTCCATTCAAGATGATTCCCTGCTGGCCCCACTATGGTCTGGACTCTCACACTATTAACTAGATCCACTTCACATCCATTGCACGGGTCGCCCAAAGCGGAGGTCCCCCATATCTGCGGTCCCTTCCAAGGTTTCTTGTTGTTCCCATTGGGTTGAGTTTTTTCTTGCCCTGATGTGGGATCTGAGCCGAGGATGTCATTGTGGCTTGTGCAGCCCTTTGAGACACTTGTGATTACGGGCTATATAAATAAACTTTGATTGACTGATTGAGTGATTGTGTGCGTCTTGTGAGAATGTAAGCTGTAAACAAGTTGTGTCCTGTTACGGGTGTTATTTTGCCTGATCCTCCGAGTGCAACCAATTCTATCTAATCTAATAAAAAACACTGCTCAAATCAGACAAGGTCACATGCTTGTTTTGTGAGTGACCAGAAGCTAGACATGGGACACTGGTGGGCAACAGCGCACACAAACAAAACACATGTAACAATGGTCAAAATGGGACTTGTGGTGATGTAGAAAAGTCACCATATCCTCTATATAGAACAACTATGGATCGAGCTGCAGTTTCCTGACAGCTGGGGCATCAAAACTCTTCCTCCTGTGTGCGGCAGCACATTATGGACAGTGTCAATAAAGTGTCATGTCACCGAAGGAGTTCAGTCACAGAAACAGCGTGTAAATCTTCAAAAGTGTCTGCATACTCTGAGTGAGTTAACCTCATATCCTCCATGAAAGCAACCTAACAAGAAACACATGCTGTTTCTGGCTGTGGTCAAATGAACATTTTACAGCAAGGTGTGTTTTGTGTCTGATGTGGGTTTGTAGATTTAAAATATGTGGTTTAGTAATATGAGAGAACGGGTATTTAATTTTAGACTCACCCCCTGTTACCTCCCTTGCATGCCTTTGTGCCTTGGACCGAGTCCCCTGCAGAGAGAGTCCCACATTTGTACTGCAAACAAACACAGCTGAAATACAGCGTCTTCTACTATCTGACTTTAAACATGTTCATTATAAAACAGTTTTCAGAACACGTCTTCCTGGTATACTTGAAATCTACTTCATGTGTGGCGGTTCCTTCAGTTTATGGCGAGTACAAGGGTCAGCAAGATGTTGAAAACAGGCTTAAAAAAACAACTCTCACCTCTCTCTTGGTCCACTCTCAGTCCATTGCTTTCTGGCTGACACAACATGTGTGCTTCAGCAGGATGTTCCTGACGGCTACCATCGCTCTTTTACGCCGCCGAAAACTCACAGGAGAAATAGCAGAGAATCAGAATGTGTAGACGTCTGAGTGTATTTGCCTTTAAACGCCACACACAGGGCTGTCCCACATGGCATATCTCTGACTGAGGACTAACTCCTCCCATCATCTCTTCAGGACAAGGCTAAAGCCTTCCTTGCTTCCTTTCGCCACCACTCTTCCTCTGCACAAAACATATCAGGTAACCCAACAATGATTCATCGGCAAGAGGATATTTTTAACCTTTCAAAACCATTTGTACCAACTGCCGTAACCTGTCCTCTTATATAGAGACGTTTAAGAGTGTTTCCTCATTCTAAAACTCCAGTCGCACCAGTTCAAGGGACAACATGTCAGGTTTGAACCACTTCCAACAAATATTTTGTTTCCATACCTGAGGGATGCCTGGTCTGCATTCCTTAACCTGGCCCTGCCCTACGTTTCACTTCACTTCACATGCAACTTTGTTTGCAATACTATTATTATGTCAGATTATGTCTTGTATTTATCTTCATAATATAGCCCAGCGGTCAGGAACTCGCAGCTCTGGAGCCGCATGTGGCTCTTCTGCCTCATTGTTGAGGCTCTCTGAGATTTATTTTTTTAACCCCAAAATTCAAAACTGTTCTATAATTTACGACTGTCTGTGTTACGTTTCGTGGAATAGAAGAAGCGTCAAAATGTCTCTTTTGATAGTAAAGGTTGCAGACCCCTGAGATAGCCTATTTATATATATCTATATATGGGGAACCAACTACAAATATGCGCTTCATTCACTAAATGTGTTACAAAAAAGATCAATTAGAATAATACACAAAGTTGGATATAAAGAACATACAAAACTTTTATTTATTCAATCACAATTATTGAAATTCAACGATTTGGTGCATTTGCAAACAGCTACAATTATGTGTCAAGCAAACTAAAACCTGCTACCCAGGAATGTCCAAAAATTCTTCTCAACAAAAGAGGAAGAATATAACCTAAGGGAAAATCTAATTTAAAAAATGCGTATGCGAGTACAACACTTAAAACCTTTATCACACCCTTATGTGGAATTAAACTATGGAATGGATTAACCAAAGAAATCAAACAAAGCACCAATATGATTCAGTTCAAGAAACTGTTCGGACTACAAGTCTTTATAAAGTACACAAAACAAGAATTATGAGGAATGTTTTTTTTTTATTATTGAGATAAAGATTAGCTATATATTTAATATTTGTTTACTTATTATGGTATATTATTAATATATTTTTATTTGTTCACTGTTCTGTTACAGAGAACAAGGAAATTGGAAAAATTTGCTCTGGTATGAAAAGGGGTAGGATTAAATAAGCTTTGCTTCTTCCTACTCCTTATCAGACGTGCTGTAATGAAACAATATGACATGTGTGATGCATTACATTGTATCGTATGCATGTTTGAAATAAACTGAAACTAAACTGAACTGAACTAAATGTCTCTATCGATATCGCTTTTACTAGCCTGTCTTTATGCACGGAGAGATAATAATCCTAAAGTTAAGGTTTTCTTTTGCCTGCAAAGTTAAATATAACCTCTGGAACTGATTGTATATCCCCAGCCCCCCAGTGCACCATGGCAAAGTCACCCTGAATGCACAATATCAGCCCCACACTGAACATGTGATCGTGCAATTGGCTATGCAAAGCTGCTGGACACAGACCATTTATTTTGCTCAGTTTGCCAACGTGTTTGAGTGTGTGTGTGTGTGTGTGTGTGTGTGTGTGTGTGTGTGTGTGTGTGTGTGTGTGTGTGTGTGTGTGTGTGTGTGTGTGTGTGTGTGTGTGTGTGTGTGTGTGTGTGTGTGTTTGTTAGGAGGACAAAGAGCAATGGTTGTGAGGATCATTGGGAAGAATTTAGCAGACTGCTGATAAACGGGACATAAACTGAGGGTGATTGATAAACACAAGCCACAACCTCCCTCCAATGGAATAACATTAGATGAAGCATTGTGACGGTTAGAATGCAATCATATTACACATCCGGGTAAATTACACATAAAATAAATATGCAATTGGTACCATTTTCATTTTTCTGGGCAGAGATGGGTAGAATAGTCAAAAATGGTACCCCAGTAAGAGTCCTGTTAAAGCAGGTGTGTCCAGACTTTTTGCAGCAAGAACTTTCTCTCTTGGAACCATCCGAAAAGGCGGTCGCACTCCCCTCCCTCTCTGTATTTGCACTGCTCTCCCAAATCCAAACAATGGAATTGATCAACTCCCCTCTCAACAAAATTGACAAGATCTCAGATTTCGGGAACCTGCCTGTCCTGACGGAACGGTTGTTGCTGAGCGCAGGAAGGACTCTCGTGAGAAGCGGAGTACCTGTCAGGCTTTCCCCTGACAGATTGTCTATGTTTTAGTTTTTTCCTCTGCATTTGTCTGTTTCCTCTGTGTTTAGTATCTCCTGTCTTTAGTTCCTGTCCAGTGCTCTTATTTTGTCAGCTTCCTGTCTTGTTCCCTGAGTGCTGTGTTCCTCCTCAGCTGCGGCTGATTGGCACCTGGCCACAGGTGTGGCCAGGTGCCAATCAGCCCGCTCCTATTTGTACCTGCTTTGTCTTGTGTCAGTTGCTGGATCATTGTATTGTCATTCGGCCTTGTCGTTGCCATATGTTGCTCTTGTCGTGTCTGTGATTCTTTTCAGCTATTACCTGTCGTGCTACATTTTGTCCTGGTCTTCGTAGCGGTAAGCTCTTCTTGTTAGCCTTTAGTTATTTGCAGTTTTTCTGATTGCTATCCTCTAGCTTCCATGCTAAAGTTCCTTTTTGTTTTCTAGCTTCCAGTGCTAGCTCCCTTAGTTTGTTATTCCGCCCATGTGCGTGCTTTTTGTTTGTTCTTGTTCTATTATTTATATTAAATGATGTCTTCATACCCAATGCCTGCCTCTATCTCTGCATCTTGGGGTTCAACAACTAATAACCCAAGTGCCTGGTGACCCTTTCAGTTGCAGACGTTACAGATAGCTAACTACTTTTTTTACTCATCCACCTTGTATAGACAACCAACATATGCGGTCTCTTCCAAGGTTTCTCATTGTAATCCCATTGGGTTGAGGTTTTTTTTGCCCTGATGTGGGATCTGACCCGAGGACGTCGTTGTGGCTTGTGCAGCCCTTTGAAACACTTTTGATTTAGGGCGATATAAATAAACTTTCATGGATCTTTCTGTGTGGAGTTTGCATGTCCTCCCCGTAACTGCGTGGGTTCCCTCCGGGTACTTCGGCGTCCTCCCACTTTCAAAAACATGCACCTGGGGATAGGTTGATTGGCAACACTAAATTGGCCCTAGTGTGTGAATGTGAGTGTAAATGTTGTCTTTCTATCCGTGTTGGCCCTGCGATGAGGTGGCGACTTGTCCAGGGTGTACGACATATTCCACCAAATTGTAGCTGAGATAGGCTCCAGCGACCCCACAGGGAATAAGCGGTAAAAAATGGATGGATGGATGATTGATTGATTTATATAATGTCAGGCGAACTCAGGAACCTCTGATACGTGAATTGAAAACATTAGCGACGACAATGAACATTTCCCATCCATCACACATCAGGGAATGTTTGCCGGTGCCGCAAACCTGACCTGACCTGCTGCCCTCATTGCACGGGAAGGCCAACTTCCTGTTTTTCCCCTCTCAGCCAAGAGGATAAATGCAGAGCACACAATTGACTTCAGGCATTGTCAGCACCAGACCAGAGAGCACGGATCCACCCAGACTGAAACGGACTGGCCTTGAACATATTGTCCATACTTGGTCTAATTAGCAAAGCAGGCTAAAGTTATTCATAAAGTAAACATATACAAAGAGCTCAAAACAGCAAACAGAGGAGAACAACTTTGAGGCTTAAGATACAGTATTTGGTACACTTAGAGACTTAGACTTAGACTTCCTTTTAGTGTCATTCGAATTTGAACTATCCAGTACTAGTACAATATATCTACTGTAAATCTAAATGTGTTGTTTATTTTACAACTTAGTTTAGAGTAGATAGCGTGGTCTTTGATGCTGCAGTAAATTTAGCTACAAATAAGGACGGAGGACAGTGGGTGTGTGTGTGGCAGAGGAGAGCGAGGCGCTCACATCCCATTGACCCATTGTCCTGCTTCCTTCTCAGCTTCACAAGCAGGGCTTCCTCAGGACGCAGTCGGGGGATCACTGAATAAAAACAGCACACGCACACCAGGGTTGCAGGGGTTCTATAAGGGGAGGACAGAAAAATATTCGTCATTTTTTCCTCCCGAATTCCAAAAACATGCATGTTAGGTGAATTGGGGAATGTTGACTGCTGACCGGTACAGGGTCCTCTCACCCCGAGCACACCGTGATGGACTCCAGTTCACCCTGGAGACCCCAAGGAGGGCAGGCTGTATAAAAATTTGATTGATGTTATGTCATTTTCAAAACGGAGCTGACTTGAGGGTTTCATCTTTTACTCCATTATTATTAGACCAGGGTCGATTGTAACCAAAAAACCAGTAAAGTTGGCACGTTGAGTAATTCGTAAATAAAAACAGAATACAAGGATTTGCAAATCCTCTTCAACTTATGTTCAATTGAACTGACTGCAACGACAATATATGTAATGTTCAAACTGAGAAACTTTTTTTTTTTTTTTTGCAAATAATCATTAACTTGGAATTTAATGGCAGCAACACGTTGCAAAAAAGTTGGCAGAGGGGCATTTTTTCCACTGTGTTACATGGCCTTTCCTTTTAACAACACTCAGTAAACGTTTGACAACTGAGGAGACCAATTTTTGAAGCTTTTCAGCTGGAATTCTTGCCCATTCTTGCTTGATGTACAGCTTAAGTTGTTCAAAACTCTGTGGTCTCCATTGTGGTATTTTAGGCTTCATATTTTGCCACACATTTTTAATGTGAGACAGGTCTGGACTACAGGCAGGCCAGTCTACTACCCGCACTCTTTTACTATGAAGCCATGCTGTTGTAACACGTGCTGAATGTGGCTTGGCATTGTCTTGCTGAAATAAGCAGTGGCGTCCATGAAAAAGATGTTGCTTGGATGGCAACATATGTTGCTTCAAAACCTGTATGTACCTTCCAGCATTAATGGTGCCTTCACAGATGTGTAAGTTACCCATGTAAGTTACCCCATCACGGATTGTTCTTTTGAACTTTGTGCCTATCACAATCCGGATGGTTCTTTTCCTCTTTGGTCTGGAGGACACAACGTCCACAGTTTACAAAAACAATTTGAAATGTGTACTCATCAGACCACAAAACACTTTTCCACATTGCATCAGTCCATCTTAGATGAGCTCGGGCCCAGCAAAGCCAGGAGCGTGTGTGGGTGTTGTTGATAAATGGCTTTGGCTTTGCATAGTAGAGTTTTAACTTTAATCAATCAATGTTTATTTATATAGCCCTAAATCACAAGTGCCTCAAAGGGCTGCACAAACCACAACGGCATCCTCGATAGAGCCCACATACGGGCAGGGAAAAACTCCCCCCAGTGAGACGTCGACAACAGGGGACCAAAAGCAATGGATGTCGGGCGGATCTAACATGATATTGTGAAAGTCCAATCCCTAGTGGATCCAACATAACCGTGAGAATTCAGACCAAAGTGGATCCAATAAAGTAGCGAGAGTCCCGTCCAAAGTGGAGCCAGCAGGAAACCATCCCAAGCGGAGGTGGATCAGCAGCGCAACCGATATACAGGCGAGCAGTCCATTCTGGGTCCCGACTCTGGAGAGACAGTACTTTATCCATGGCCACCGAAACGGACCGCCTCCACAAGGGAGGGGGGGACATAGGAGAAAAAGAAGAGAAACGGCAGATCAACTGTTCACTTATGTTGTAGCAATGAACTGTATTTACAGACAGTGGTTTTCTGAAGTGTTCCTGAGCCCATGTGGTGATATCCTTTACACACTGATGTCGCTTTTTGGTGCAGTACTGCCTGAGGAATTGAAGGTCCGTAATATCATCGCTTACGTGCAGTAATTTCTCCAGATTCTCTGAACCTTTTGATGATATTACAGACCGTAGATTACGAAATTT
This sequence comes from Nerophis ophidion, assembly GCF_033978795.1. Taxonomy (NCBI): domain Eukaryota; kingdom Metazoa; phylum Chordata; class Actinopteri; order Syngnathiformes; family Syngnathidae; genus Nerophis; species Nerophis ophidion. The sequence goes on along the minus strand of NC_084615.1, from coordinate 67,896,610 downwards.
CTAGATTCTTTGCAATAGCTCGTTGAGAAATGTTTTTGTTAAACTGTTCGACAATTTGCTCACGCATTTGTTCACAAAGTGGTGACCCTCGCCCCATCCTTGTTTGTGAATGACTGAGCATTTCATGGAAGCTGCAGTTATACCCAATGCCTGTTCTCAATTAGCCCGTTCATCCGTGGGATGTTCCAAATAAATGATTGATGAGCATTCCTCAACTTTCTTAGTCTTTTTTGCCACTTGTGCCAGCTTTTTTGAACCATGTTGTAGGCATCAAATTCCAAATGAGCTAATATTTGCAAAAAATAACGTTTTCCAGTTCGAACGTTAAGTATCTTGTCTTTGCAGTCCGTTTAATTGAATATAGGTTGAAGAGGATTTGCAAATCATTGTATTTTGTTTTTATTTATGATATACATAGGTGTCCGATATCTGCTCATTCAGACAAGACACCGTGAAGCTTGTCCGTCCTGGCGCTCAGCCCTGTCGCTTGGTCTGCATCCTCTCCAAACTGACTTTGGTGTGGCAGAGACCCAGCAGCAGGTCTCATTGCCCAAAAAAGCAGATCCAGAAGTTCACAAAAAAACACCACAGAAGTCAGGAAAGTGCTTCTCACACAGTCCCAAAAGGTCCCGAACCAAAAGGCAAAGAAACACATGAAAACAAGAGGGAAACATCAGGAACATCAGAGCACAGAGCTCCTACCAACAGCAGCCACTACAGAGGCGCCATCCTGGGAGAAAAACGGGAAATAAAACATGATTTTGTCAGTATAAACAAGTATCAAATAATTATAGTTGCATAATACTTACAAATAAAAAGTCTCCAAGGCAGTAGCTTATTACAAAGTACCAATTTAAGGACCTATTGCGGCCACTAGATGTCGCTAAAAACAAAGACCACTCCACTTTAACCCAAAGACATAGTATAAATCAGGGGTCAGTGGTCACCAACCTTTTTGAAACCAAGAGCTACTTCTTGGGTACTGATTAATGCGAAGGGCTACCAGTTTGATACACACTTAAATAAATTGCCAGAAATAGCCAATTTGCTCAATTTACCTTTAACTATATTTTATTATTAATAATTAATGATATTTATCTTTGTGGAAACACTGATCATATTCATGATTTCTCACAATAAATATCTATAGAAACAAACAAATATCAATATGCAACACTTTATTTTTATATTTTCTCTAAGTGCACATTTTTCTAATTGAACATTTTCAAATGATCACTTCTAAGACAGTCTCGTGAAATCACAATATCCCATTTTAACTAGCTAGCCACTAACATTTTTTAACAAATCATGAATTACTTTGCACCATGTTTGTACAAATAATACCTCATGTAAAATACAAAAGTCAACTCTCAAATTTGTATATAAATCATGTCACACTTTGAACTGGACGTCAAATCTGTTATCTGTTTCTTGGTCAGTTAGTAGGAAGCCTGGCATTGCATGCTGTTAACTAGTGTGTTGTACTCGGGTGTGTAACTTGACACTGCAACTCCGAGTGAGTCTTGCAGATGTGCATCAGTTAGGCGTGTTCTGTGTTTGTTCTTGATGAAGTTCATGTCAGAAAAGGCAGATTCACAAAGATAAGTTGAACCTTCATAGCTGCTACGTATACACCACTGTACTTTTCTGTGTCAACAATGCACCTAAAGTTTGGTGCAGCCTGGTGGGCTTTACATTTTAAATTGTCAGGAAAGAAGAGGAAGGAATTTAAAAGGTAACAAGGTATATGTGTTTAAAAATCTTCAAATCATTTTTAAGGTTGTATTTTTTCTCTAAAATAAAAATAAATTAGTTTATTTAAGGGCTTCACGGTGGAAGAGGGGTTAGTGTGTCTGCCTCACAATGCAAAGTTCCTGCAGTCCTGGGTCCTGGCTCGGGATCTTTCTGTGTGGAGTTTGCATGTTTTCCCCGTGAATGCGTGGGTTCCCTCCGGGTACTCCGGCTTCCTCCCACTTCCAAAAACATGCACCTGGGGATAGGTTGATTGGCAACACTAAATTGGCCCTAGTGTGTGAATGTGAGCGTGAATGTTGTCTGTCTATCTGTGTTGGCCCTGCGATGAAGTGGCGACTTGTCCAGGGCGTACCCCACCTTCACCCCGATTGTAGCTGAGATAGGCGCCAGCGCCCCCCGCAACCCCAAAAGGGAATAAGCAGTAGAAAATGGATGGATAGTTTATTTAAACAAGTGAAGACCAAGTCTTAAAAATATTTTCTTGGATTTTTTCAAATTCTATTTGAGTTTTGTCCCTCTTAGAATTAAAAATGTCGAGCAAAGCGAGACCAGCTTGCTAGTAAATAAATACAAATTAAAAAAATACAGGCAGCTCACTGGTAAGTGCTGCTATTTGAGCTATTTTTAGAACAGGCCAGTGTGGGACTCATCTGGTCCTTACAGGCTACCTGGTGCCCACGGGCACCGTGTTGGTGACCCCTGGTATAAATCCATCACACACAATTAATTATAAATAGGTTAGAGTTTTTAATATGTGCCATTGTTCTCTGTTGGACCAATTTCATTTGATCAAACCTTTTCTAAAATTCCACATAACAAAAACCCTTAGTTTAGTTTAGTTTGTTTGTTTGTTTGTTTTTTGGTAGTTTGTTTTTACACAAAACATATTTTTGAAATATCTTCGATCTATCTAGGATCAGATAAATGTAACGTTTAAAAGATGGTTGAAAATGAAAAAAAATGAATGGTCAAAAATGAAAAAATTAAATGCATTCAACGATAAAAATGAAGTGCTTTATTAACGCACATTAATTCCAGCCTTTCACAGCAACGTAAAATTTATGTGGCGGGCCAGACCTTGGCCTTGGGCCTTGAGTTTTGACAGCAATGTATTTGACGTTTTTGTGAAACCACACTAGAACTGCACAAACCAGTGCAGGTAAGTACTGCAGCAATTACACACAGTGAAGCATGTGTCACGATTAACCTCGCCCCTTGCAGTATGCATGACGTTCGTCCAGCAGAGGGCAGTGTTACAGCAGTTTTCACAACCACTCCTGCTTTCCTCTATAAATAAAACACATTAAGGTTTTTTCGCAGCTTAGCATTGACTCATATTTATCGACACTTATTCTACACAGCACAAGCATTGTAACGAAAAAACACTTATATTTCTTTTTTTTTTTTTTTTTGCAGATGAGCTGAAAGAGTGTCACTAGGGAGCTTTGCGTGAAGCTGCCAGGGATGACGTAGTCGCCTCCCCATGAGGATAAGACAGGTGCGTCAAGCAATGACATCGACTTGCGCATAGGGACACTTTCACAATAAAAAAAAAAAAAAAAAACGTTCAAGTCTCTGTGGATTAGGCGTTCTGTGAGACACAATGGAAGCCGCACCACGCCTTGCTCAACAACATTATAGTGGTTAAAGTATCCGCCCTGAGACTGGGAGGTTGTGAGTTCAAACCCCGGCCGAGTCATATCAAAGACTATAAAAATGGGACCCATTACCTCCCTGCTTGGCACTCAGCATCAAGGGTTGGAATCAGGGGTTAAATCACCAAATTGTTCCCGAGCGCAGCCACCGCGGCTGCTCACTGCTCCCCTCACCTCCCAGGGGGTGAACATGGGGATGGGTCAAAATGCAGAGGATAATTTCACCACACCTAGTGTGTGTGTGTGTGTGTGTGTGTGTGTGTGTGTGTGTGTGTGTGTGTGTGTGTGTGTGTGTGTGTGTTGTGTGACTATCATCAGGACTTTTTAATAGTGACTGGAGTGCAGCATTTAACATGTCCATGCATCCATCCATTTCCTACCGCTTATTCCCTTTGGGGTCGCGGGGTGCGCTGGTGCCTACCTCAGCTACAATCGGCCGGAAGGCGGGGTACACCCTGGACAAGTCACCACCTCATCACAGGGCCAACACAGTTAGACAACATTCACACTCACATTCACACACTAGGGCAGCGGTTCTCAAATGGGGGTACGCGTACCCCTGGGGGTACTTGAAGGTATGCCAAGGGGTAGGTGAGATTTTTTTTTAAATATTCTAAAAATAGCAACAATTCAAAAATTATTTATAAATATATGTATAGAATAATATTTCAACAAAATATGAATGTAAGTTCAAAAACTGTAAAAAGAAATGCAACAATGCAATAGTCAGTGTTGACAGCTAGATTTTTTTTTTGTGGACATGTTCCATTAATATTGATGTTAAAGACTTCTTTTTTTGTGAAGGAATGTTTAGAATTAAGTTCATGAATCCAGATGGATCTCTATTACAATCCCCAAAGAGGGCACTATAAGTACACAGGCGGTATAGCTCTGGTGGCCGTGCCAGAACCTTGAGGGTTCCAGGTTTGATCCCCGCTACTGCCATCCTAGTTAATGCCGTTGGGTCCTTAGGTAAGACACTTTACCCACCTGCTCCCAGTGCCACCCACACTGGTCTAAATGTAATTTAGATAATATGCGGTCCTCTCCAAGGTTTCTCATAGTCACTGTCACCGACGTCCCACTGCGGTGCGTTTTTCCTTGCCTTTATGTGTGCTCTGTACCGAGGATGTCGTTGTGGTTTGTGCAGCCCCTTGAGACACTTGTGATTTAGGGTTATATAAATAAACATTAATAGATTGATTTCACAACGTAAAGTGCTTTGAGTCACTAGAGAAAAGCGCTATGTAAATATAATTCACTTCACTTTACTCCTTCTATGTGTAGAAATCTGTATTTATAATTGAATCACTTGTTTATTTTTGAAGACGTTTTTAGTTATTCTTATATCTTATTTTCCAAATAGTTCAAGAAAGACCACTATAAATGAGCAATATTTGACACAGTGCTGTATTTTACTTCTTCATCTCTTTTTTTCCAACCAAAAATGCTTTGCTCTGATTAGGGGGTATTTGAATTTAAAAAAAAATGTTCACAGGGAGTACATCACTGAAAAAAGGTTGAGAACCACTGCACTAGGGTCAATTTAGTGTTGCCAATCAACCTATCCCCAGGTGCATGTCTTTGGAAGTGGGAGGAAGCCGGAGTACCCGGACGGAACCCACGCATTCACGGGGAGAACATGCAAACTCCACACAGAAAGATCTCAAGCCCGGGATTGAACCCTGACTACTCAGGACCTTCGTATTGTGAGGCAGACGCACTAACCCCTCTTCCACCGTGAAGCCATTGAACATGTCATACAGTCCTATTATTTAAACTAAAATTGGTTGTAAAAAAGTAAGTAAGTAAGTACATTTTATTTATAAAGCGCTTTTCACAGTTAAAATCACAAAGCGCTGTACAAAACATAGGTGAAGTAAAACAACAATTCAATTAAAACAAAAGGGCCAACATCATAAAAAGGATACGACGTGGATTTAAAAGGGTATTAGGTGCATTAACTAAAAGCTTTACTAAAAAGAGAAGTTTTCAAATGTTTCTTAAAAGTTTCAACACAGTCAAGATCACGGAGGGACTGGTGCAAGTTGTTCCAGAGTCTAGGAGCTATAGCCTGGAATGCCAGGTGTCCACAAGTTTTAAAACTGTTTTTTGGGATCTTTAGAAGACCCTGGCCTGAAGACCGGAGGCTCCGCCCTGAGGAGTAGGGTCATAACAAGTCAGTGATGTACTGATGGGCCCCACCATGAAACGCACGGAAGGTCAGGACTAAAATCTTAAACTCAATGTGGAATTTGAGTGGAAGCCAATAAAGACTGAATAAAACGGGGATATGGACTGTTCTGGGTGCGCCGGTCAAAAGTCTGGCAGCCGCATTTTGTACAGTCTGAAGTCTGTTTAGCGTTGACTTGTTCAAAAAAGTGAAGAGAGAATTGCAATAGTCAACACGAGACAAAATGAACGTGTGAATGATCATTTCGAGATCCAATTTTGACAACAAATTTCTCACTTTAGAAGTATTTCTGAGAGTGGAGGAGTTCAAGTACCTCAGGGTTTTGTTCGCGAGTGAGGGAAGAGCGGATGGTGAGATCGACAGGCGGATCGGTGCGGATCGGTGCGGCGTCATCAGTAATGCGGACGCTGTATCGATCCGTTGTGGTGAAGAAGGAGCTGAGCCGGAAGGCAAAGCTCTCAATTTACCGGTCGATCTACGTTCCCATCCTCACCTATGGTCATGAGCTTTGGGTCATGACCGAAAGGATAAGATCACGGGTACAAGTGGCTGAAATAAGTTTCCTCCGCCGGGTGGGGGGGCTCTCCCTTAGAGATGGGGTGAGAAGCTCTGTCATCCGGTAGGAACTAAAAGTAAAGCCGCTGCTCCTCCACATCGAGAGGAGCCAGATGAGGTGGTTCGGGCATCTGGTCAGGATGCCACCCGAATGCCTCCCTAGGGAGGTGTTTAGGGCATGTCCGACCAGTAGGAGGCCACGGGGAAGACCCAGGTCATGTTGGAAAGTATGTGTCTCCCGGCTGGCCTGGGAACAGCTCGGGATCCCCTGGGACTGGGAGGAGCTGGACGAAGTGGCTGGGGAGAGGGAAGTCTGGGCTTCTCTGCTTAGGCTGCTGCCCCCGCGACCCAACCTCGAATAAGCGGAAGAGTAGAATAAAATAGAATGACTTTGTTTGTCACTATACACAGGTACAATGAGATTAAAAGCAACTCCAGTATCAGTGCGACAGTTTATAAATATGCAAAACAAAGGAAGGAAAGAAAAGAAAAATAGGAGGTAAGGTCTGGATTTGAACCCAGGACTGCAGGAACTTCATATTGTGAGGTAGACGCACTAACCCCTCTGCCACCGATCTTTCTGTATGGAGCTTGCATGTTTTCCCCGTGAATGCGTGGGTTCCCTCCGGGTACTCCGGCTTCCTCCCACTTCCAAAGACATGCACCTGGGGATAGGTTGATTGGCAACACTAAATTGGCCCTAGTGTGTGAATGTTGTCTGTCTATCTGTGTTGGCCCTGCGACTTGTCCAGGGTGTACCCTGCCTTCCGCCCGATTGTAGCTGAGATAGGCGCCAGCGCCCCCTGCGATCCCGAAAGGGAATAAGCGGTAGAAAATGGATGGATGAAGGAGGTAAGGTGCACAATCCAATCCTAAGAACGAATGTTCCGAATGTGTTGTTTAAATCAGTGGTCCTCAAATGGGGGTACGTGTACCCCTGGAGGTACTTGAAAGAGTAAGTGAGATTTTTTTTAAATATTCTAAAAATAGCAGCAATTCAAAAATCCTTATAAATATATTTATTGAATAATACTTCAACAAAATATGAATATAAAATGAAATATTCAGTGTTGACAGCTAGGTTTTTTGTGGACATGTCCCATAAATAATGATGTTAAAGATTTATTTTTTTTGTGAAGAAATGTGTAGTGGATAGAGCGGCCGTGCCAGAAACCTGAGGGTTGCAGGTTCTCTTCCCACCTATTGACATCCAAAAATCGCTGCCGTTGTGTCCTTGGGCAGGACACTTCACCCTTGCCCCTGGTGCCGCTCACACTGGTGAATGAATGATGAATGAATGACAGGTGGTGGTCGGAGGGGCCGTAGGCGCAAACTGGCAGCCACGCTTCTGTCAGTCTACCCCAGGGCAGCTGTGGCTACAGATGTAGCTTAGCACCACCAGGTGTGAATGAATGATGGGTTCCCACTTCTCTGAGAGCGCTTTGAGTATCTAGTAATAGAAAAGCGCAATATAAATGTAATCCATTATTATTATTAATATTATTATTATTATTAAAGGCCTACTGAAACCCACTACTACCCACCACACAGTCTGATAGTTTATATATCAATGATGAAATATTAACATTGCAACACATGCCAATACGGCCTTTTTAGTTTACTTAATTGTAATTTTAAATCTCCCGGGACTTTTTTCTTGAAAACGTCACGGGCTGTTATGAATATGAGCGCTGCACACACACACACACACACACACACAGCTAAAAGTCGTCTGCTTTAACCGCATAATTACACAGTATTTTGGAAATCTGTGTTGTTGACTCTTTTGCAATTTGTTCAAATAATATTGGAGAAGTCAAAGTAGAACGATATAGTGGGGAAGCTTTATCCTTTAGCCACACAAACACACGGTGATTCCTTGTTTAAAATTCACAGAGGTGAAGCTTTCCTATGGATCACAGCAAACATGGATCCCAACCGAATGTCAACCAGCAGGTTCTTGGTGAGAAAATTGTTGTTAAAAAGTCGCCACTTACAGGATATCAGCTGAGCTTGTGCCTCCCGTACAGCTGCCGTCGACTTCCCTGAGACACTGCGCGTCAACACCCGGCAGTGGACGTACACTTCCGACTATCAGGTACTGTTAAACTCACTAAAACACTAGCAACACAATAGAAAGATAAGGGATTTTCCAGAATTATCCTAGTAAATGTCTCTAAAAACATATGAATCCGTCCCAATGCAACGCGATTGCAACTGCGTTTTTTTTTTTTCCCCTAGTCCGTCACTATCAATATCCTCAAACACAAATCTTTCATCCTCGAACAAATTAATGGGGAAATTGTCGTTTTCTCAGTCCGAATAGCTGTTTTTGTTAGAGGCTCCCATTAAAATCAATGTGAATATATAAGGAGCCATCAACATGTGACGTCATCGTCTGGGACTTCCGGTAGAGGCAGGGTTTTTCTCCAGTTGCGAACTTTATCGTGGATGTTCTCTACTAAATTCTTTCAGCAAAAATATGGCAATATCGCAAAATGATCAAGTATGACACATAGAATGGACCTGCTATCCTCGTTTAAATAAGAAAAATTCATTTCAGTAGGTCTTTAATAGTTATAAAATGCCAATTACATTCAGGGGGGCGTATCATTTGTCTTTTCAAGTCAAGCATTGCAAGCTCACACTCATTATTTGGATATTATTATTATTTGATATTATCAACTTTGTGCGTTTGAGGATTTCGTCATGTAGGTTTTCTGAATGCCTAAATTGATTGGCGTGTCATTTCGAGGTAGACCTAGCAAGGTGTGCCGTTTATTTTGAAAAGCCGAACCGGAAACGGCGAGCTGTGTCTCTGTTGAGTCGCGAGAGAGGCGCGCGCACGGCACGGCGGTCAGTGGGAGCCGGCAGTGAGAAGGTGAAGGTGGACTCGACTGAGCTGATGTGTTTCTAATACTCATCATTTCTCCTCTGGACAAAAAAAAAAACACAAAATATCCAGGAAATTAGTCTAATTTTTTTATCTTTCCTTTTGTAATTTGGCGGTGTTTGGCCGGTGTTGACATACATGGACTGGAAGCAGCGTTGCGAAGAGTGAGGAGCATCATTTGCCTTCAACGGATATTCCCTCTTAATGACACAATATGGATACAATATTCTGAGGGATATTGTCGCCTGCTATATGGGATTCGTTTTCGACGAAACTGCCTTGTTTTGGAGAAGAGCACCTTGGGCATGATGAGTTCCAGTGGTAAGTTTGAGAGCTGCTGTTGGACAATATAGTAGCCTAGGAAACATTAGGCACACCTGAACAGTCTCATGGCATCCAATACAACAAGGTTGCCCTTCTCTCTGGCGTTTGTATTTGCTGGGGATTCACAGGTTAAAGTTCAGGTGAGCCCTTTGCATGACACTGAAAAGTGTTTCTAATATTCTGGCCCATGCAGCTGTGGTAAAACTGGAATAGGTCAGTCCCATTTGGTCAGAGTTCAACCCCTCTGAGGCTTTTTTTTGGATCGCTCGTCCACATCTCAGTTGTTGCCTCTCCAACCCTAATTCCTTCCTCATTCTGTTCAGCATTCACGCCCATAATGCTTAAAGGCCTACTGAAATGAGATGTTCTTATTTAAACGGGGATAGCAGGTCCAATTTATGTGTCATACTTGATCATTTCGCGATATTGCCATATTTTTGCTGAAAGGATCTAGTAGAGAACATCGACGATAAAGTTTGCAGCTTTTGGTCGCTAATAAAAAAGCCTTGCCTGTACCGGAAGTAGCAGACGATGTGCGCGTGACGTCACGGGTTGTAGAGCTCCTCACATTCTCGCATTGTTTACAATCATAACTACCAGCAGCTAGAGCGATTCGGACCGAGAAAGCGACAATTTCCCCATTAAAGGCCTACTGAAACCCATGACTACCCACCACGCAGTCTGATAGTTTATACATCAATTTTGAAATATTAACATTGCAACACATGCCAATACGGCCTTTTTAGTTTACTAAATTACAATTTTTAATTTCCCTGGAGTTTCCTCTTGAAAACGTCGTGTAATGATGACGTGTACGCAAGACGTCACAGGTTTTAAGGAAATTTGAGCGCTGCACACACACAGCTAAAAGTCGTCTGCTTTAACGGCATAACTACACAGTATTTTGGAGATCTGTGTTGCTGAATTTTTTGCAATTTGTTCAATTAATATTGGAGAAGTCACAGTAGAAAGATGGAGTTGGGAAGCTTTAGCCTTTAGCCACACAAACACACGGTGATTCCTTGTTTAAAATTCCTGGAGGTGAAACTGTACTATGGATCAGAGCGCGGTCAAGCAAACATGAATCATGACGGAATGTCAACCAGCAGGTTTCGGTGAGAAAATTGTGATAAAAAGTCGCGTCTTACTGGAGAAAATCTGAGCTTGTGCCGTCCATAAAGCTGCCGTCGACTCCCCTGAGACATTGGCGTCAACACACCCGTGGACGTACACTTCCGACTATCAGGTACTATTTAACTCACTAAAACACTAGTAACACAATAGAAAGATAAGGGATTTCCCAGAATTATCCTAGTAAATGTCTCTAAAAACATCGGAATCCGTCCCAATGCAATTTTTTAACTTATTTTTTTAATCTTTTTTTTTTTCTAGTCCGTCGCTGTCAATATCCTCAAACACAAATCTTTCATCCTCGCTCAAATTAATGGGGAAATTGTCGTTTTCTCGGTCCGAATAGCACTTTTTGTTGGAGGTTCCCATTAAAAACAATGTGAATATGTGAGGAGCCCCCACACGTGTGACGTCATATTCTGCGACTTCCGGTAGAGGCAGGGCATTTCTCTTAGCACCAAAAGTTGCAAACTTTATCGCGGATGTTCTCTACTAAATCCTTTCAGCAAAAATATGGCAATATCGCGAAATGATCTAGTATGACACATTGAATGGACCTGCTATCCCCGTTTAAATAAGAAAATCTCATTTCAGTAGGCCTTTAATTTGAGCGAGGATGATCGATTCGTGGATGAGGAATGTGAGAGTGAAGGACTAGAAAAAAAAAAGGCGAGGGCAGTGGGAGCGATCCGCTTTGGACTGGACTCTTGCGACTGTGTTGGATCCATTATGGATTGAACTTTCACAGTATCATGTTAGACCCGCTCGACATCCATTGCTTTCCTCCTCTCCAAGGTTCTCATAGTCATCATTGTCACCGACGTCCCACTAGGTGTGAGTTTTCCTTGCCCTTATGTGGGCCTACCGAGGATGTCGTAGTGGTTTGTGCAGCCCTTTGAGACACTAGTGATTTAGGGCTATATAAATAAACATTGATTGATTGATTGATTGATATTAGACACATATACTAGATCATTCTGGAAAATCCCTTATCTGCTTATTGTGTTACTAGTGTTTTAGTGAGATGATATTTTACCTGAAAGTCGTAGGGATGTGGCCACGGGTGTGGTGACAGCCAGTGTCTCTGAGGGAAGCCACGCAGCTGCAGGAAAACGCAAGCTCCGCTCATAACTACAGTAAGAGCCGACTTATTACCAGAATTTTCTCACCGAAACCTGTCGGTTGACATGTGGTCGGGAACCATGTTCGCTTGACCGCTATGTCCCATAGTAAAGCTTCACCTTCGGGAATTTCAAACAAGGAAACACCGGCTGTGTTTGTGTTACTGAAGGCAGTTGCAATACACCGCTTACCACCTCCATCTTTCTACTTTGACTTCTCCATTATTAATTAAACAAATTGCAAAAGATTCAGCAACACAGATGTCCAGAATACTGTGTAATTATGCGATTAAAGCAGACTACTTATACTGAAGCTTGGATCGGGCTGGAAAAAAAATGTCCGCTACAACCGGTGACGTCAAACGCACGCGTCAGCATACGCGTCATCATACCGCGACGTTTTCAACAGGATACATTGCGCAAAATTTAAAATTGCAATTTAGTAAACTAAAAAGGCCGTATTGGCATGTGTTTCAATGTTAAGATTTCATCATTGATGTATAAACTATCAGACTGTAGTGGGTTTTTAGTGGGCCTTTAAATTCCCATGACAAACGCCTCGCTGTCACTCATGCGGCTTGAATGTGTGATTAAATTGAGTTGTACGTGTGTAAAGAAGCATTTTCACAAATATTTGATCCCCCCACAGACTTTCAGCTGTTGCCTCTCATAAAAAAGCCCACCTGTCACTTCTCCAACATGGTCGTTGGAAGAACATTGGAAGGTCTCGCTGCTGGTCTTGTGGACTTAATGTGAACGTGATGCAGAGCATGACGAAGACGCCCGGAGGCCGTTGTCGTACTTATCTTACACTAACCCAAGGGCTGCCGTGATGCTGAGCTGACCTTGTATCAGCTGACTCCGACTCTGATCCCCTGTCAGCTGAATCAGGGCTTTTCCCCGTAGGGCTTTGTGCATGTGGATGTTGTTGTGCATTTGTACAAATCATTCAATGTTGATTCACGAGGAAGGCAAGGGAAAACATAAAAATATACTGTATCTCCTTCTTTTGTTGGGAATTAAGAACACCCAGTGTCAGACACTTTCTGTCCGAAGAACCAAATACTGCATCAGTCATACACCCCTTTATCATTTAAAAAAATATACTGTAGATCCTTCTGTTGTCGGGAATTAAAAACACCCAGTCTCAGACCCTTTCTGTCCGAAAAACCAAATACTACATCAGTCATACACCCCTTTATCATTGTAATGATGTGCATTGTTGAGCCTCACTCTCTTGGTGCCACCTTGCCTGACTGCTGCATGCAATTGGGAACTAGAAAATATATATACAGTTATCCCACAGTCCAAAAATGTTGTAGGCCAGTGCTTCTCAAATGGGGGTATGCGTACCCCTGGGGGTACTTGAAGGTATGCTAAGGGTACGTGAGATTTTTTCAAAAATATTCTAAAAATAGCGACAATTCAAAAATCCTTTATAAATATATATTTATTGAATAATGCTGCCTTGCTATAATTAGGGGGTACTTGAATTAAAAAAATGTTCACATGGGGTACATCACTGAAAAAAGATTGAAACCACTGTTGTAGGGCATAGTTAATAAAGGAAATATTTATTATCGAATAAGGATGTATAATATAAAATCTTCATATCACTGTTATTGTGATCAAAATTAAATTATCAGTATCATCACACTATTTGGGCTGCAATGATTAATCAGTTAATTTCAGTTTAAATTATGTTGATTTGATTAATCATTTGAGTGTAACTGAGAAAAATGTATAAAATCCAGACCGCATAAAATGCCCCTAACTTTACTTACATATGCGGACATCGGCACTCTCGAGAGCGGTGGTGAAATCATCTGTGTGGCGGCAAACAGCAAAGAGTTTTCTTTAATTGATATAATCTATATTTTGTATTGATGCACACATGTTAAAAATGCAATTTCAATGTTGATGATGTGCATTTATCAGAAAAAAAGAATGATGTTAATGGCAATTTTTTGAAGCTATTTCCCTAAAATACTTATTGAGGCTATAAAGTGTGTTTCATCCAATTACTCGATTAATTGAACAAACGAATCAACTAAAACTGATATAATTGATAGCTGCAGCCCTATGCAGCATTGTTGAATGTGCTAATAAAGTACAAAGATACACACAAAGTGAATTAAACACAATTTATGTCAAAAAAAAAAAGTAATAAATTAAATTTAAAAAATTGAATAGATGGACAAAACATACTTTCTTGGAAAAAGGAACATGTAAATGTTGTTCCAGCTTTTTAAGGGTCATATTGATTTTATTTGAGTGTTTGAATATGTTATATTCCATTTCAATTTGTGAAGGTTACAGAGTGAGTTTCGAGCCCTAATGCTCAGGGCATAACGTTCACTTCCTGTTGTAGACACCTCCGTGTCATATTGCTCCATGTATAAATCGATCACTCTGTAGTCTGTTCCAGAGACGTCTATAGAGATAGTATGAACAACTGGGTTTCAAAGTTGGTTGTCACGTGATGGGCTTATGACCAATAATTTGAGAGAGTGTGTGGTCATACTCTCTAATTGGTCAAAAGCCCATAGCGTGACTACATGGCGCCTTGTTTGCCACAAACCAAAACCGAGTTGTCCATACTCTCTCCATGGCTCTGGTCTGTTCTAAGAGAGCATAGCCTGTAGGTTCAATGTGCACAGTTGAATAGGTTGGAGGTGGAGCTGGAGGTGTGTGTGTGTGTGAGCATTGTTACAGTAGGCAGATGGTGGTGGAACATGCCGATTGAACATGGGTCTGTTGGCATGAAACACATCAGAGCTTCAGAGCAGATCTTCCAGTCACTAAGTCAGTCAGTGAACATGTGTTCCCCTCTTCCCCCAGGCACTCTTCTGGCTCGGACATGAATGGACCTAGTAAGCTGAAGCGTGTGCGATGCTTTCCACTGCATTGGGTGTGATAGCCCAGAGGCCGTACTCGCACACAGAATACTTACACACAGCACTGACTGTCTACTGGACCCTTTCATGTTGAGCTGGGTTGTATGTGTCCAGTCTAACTTTTTCCTACCTGTTTAACCTGCTTGGTCCCTCCTTGGGCTCAAACCAGGGTCTACTCAGCCATCCTAACTAGCGTCTATTACACTCACCTCCACCAAACAAACGTCCTGATTGAGATGTGAGAGCGCAAGGAAATTAGCTAAAAGACCCAGCTGTTGATTCAATGTTCAGTGCGTACTCTTAAGGCAGGCCTGGGCAATTATTTTGACTGGGGGGCCAAATTTAGAGAAAGAAATGTGTCTGAGGGCCACTAGATCTATTTTTAGGAACACTTAATATAAAACCTCACAATAACGTCTGATTGAATGCTAAAAACGTTTTGACAGACCGCCTTAAAAAATGGAATGGGATATCAAATTTTTCTATGAACGATAAAACACTGAATATTGACAACATATGAACGCCACACACCCTCTCGATTGACATATTTTACAGTCAAGCAAAACGCGACCAATATGCAACTAACAGCAAAGGGTAAAAAAACAATATTCAATCTGATATATAACTAAGCTTTAGAACTTTGTTGTGAAAATCTCCTTCCACGTCTGTCCCTGACACCCACATTTCAAGGTGACACTCTGTGGAAACGCTCCCCACCCCCAATGCTTGGTGCCTCGTTTGAGCTGCTGTGACTTAGATTACCATAGTAACTAATTAATCACCATAGTAACTAATAATTACCATAGTAACTAGTATATCCTTACACTTTCCATCATTGTAATTGAGCTACTGTGTTGAACAATTTCCCTTGTGGATCATTAAAGTGTGTCTAAGTATAAGTCTATATCACGCAAAAGCGCAGATTCCAACCATTGAAATACTTTGTATAGTTCCAGACTTACGGTCATTTGAAAAACATCACTGCACATCATAATGGCAGCTACAGTTTCCATCTTAAAGATCTAAAATAATTATTTGGGAATGTCCGGCGGGCCAGATTGAAATACTTAAGGTGTCCGGGAGTAACAAAGCCACACAAACTGGCGTCTGGTACACCAGCATGACAGATCAGTATAGACTACAGATGTCACAAGTTAAATATCTTTTACCCACAAACGTGTACCACACAAATGAATTGAATAACATGGACCCCGACTTAAACAAGTTGAAAAACTTATTCGGGTGTTACCATTTATTTGTCAATTTTACGGAATATGTACTGAATTCTGCAATCTACTAATAAAAGTTTCAATCAATCAATCCAATCAATCAATCAATCAAAGGTCAGAAGGACTCTTATTGTGTCAAAACACTGATAACTGTGAGGGACTTGAGGCAATCTGAAGTGAGCATCACTTTCACCACAGCACTTCCAGCATTATATCATCATCAACGCATAGCATGAATTAATTGGGTATTCCTCTCTACATACTTCGGCAACTGCAATGATTGATTGTTTTTATTGCTGCTATTCTGACAGTCCTTTCTTTATATAGAAATTGATACTTGGTTTTTATTGCCAGTTTGTCTGTACTTGCTTTAAAATGGACACAAGTTTGATGGGTTTATTATTTTTGTAACAGCCTAATTAGCAGCACAGTTACAAGGTGTACCTGCGGGATCTTAACAAGTCTTAACTCCAATTACTTGAACTTAAGACCTTAAAATGTCTTAAATTTAGTTTAAAAAATGTCATACAAAGTCTTAAGCGTGACGCAGAAAGGTCTAAATCTCGGATCAAAACCCAGAATTGAAGCCAGAGGGCAACATTTGTAGACATTTTGATGAAAATAAATAGAATGTTATTTAAATAGTCGAAAATCTAGAAAAAGTCTCTGTCAAAAATTCCAAAACGCCACAAATCTCTGGAAGGATTTACTTGGACTTTTTTTTTTTTTTATCAGAATGGATGTGTAGTGGATTTAAATTTTCTTTTACTATGGTCTTAAAAATTCTTACATTTGACTTGTTGAAACCTGCAGAGACCCTGTTACATTATAAACCAATATTTTTGAATTAAGTGGTCACGTTTGCGGTTAGGACATGCTTAAAATGTCTCAAGCTAAATTTAAAAGTTGATGGCTAAAATAGAGCCTTCAAATAAGTGTACATTAATAATAATGTACTCTAATCTGATGAGTCAACTAATCGTTTAAATAGTCAACGATGAGTCAATTGTTAAAATAGTCATTATTTGTCATTAGTCATTATTATTTGCAGCCCTAATCCATAGTTGACCTGTGATTAATTTGATGGGTTTTTTTTACATTAAAACGATGTCAGGTTAATTAAAGTTTTACAGCTTAATGACCAGGTCAGAAAATACAATAATACTTCTAAAACAGTATTCCTGCATTCCATGGCGGCAATTAAACTACCTTTATTTCACAGTAGAATAGCTGAACTAAGTGGGCCCTCTTTCATGCATTCACAATGTTTATCTTTGTGGTCAGAGAGCAAGACCACTCACTTACACACACAGGAAGCCCGGATATTGCCTCCCTACTCGCGACTCATTAATGAGAAGTTCCGCAAAGTAACGAAAAGTAAGAGGAAAATGTATGATTACAAAGCTGAATGTCCTGTTATTTCAGCTTCAACATGTATGGGCAATATGAGCCTAGCAACACTTTCAAACGAAAAAATTCCCTGATCCCGTGATGGCAACAAACAAAAAACTACCTTCCATAGTGTTTTAGTTAAATATTTATTTAAGTTAAATTTTTGCTTACTGAGATGAGACTAAATTGTATTTGTTTGTTTGTTTATTTAGGATAACTAAAAGTTATTTACCTTCCAATTACAGTCAAATGATTACAAAATATACAGTAATAAGAAATACAAGTAGAGATCCTTTTGAATGATTACTTGCATTATTATTAGATATTACAATTACATTACAAACACTGTAAAGTTTTTATCGGTTATTTCTTCAGTTCAAGAACATGTTGCAAACACAAGCTCTGAGTGTGTCTGCATATAGCCAAACATTTTTGAAAGGAAACTACTGCATATTGTTTTAATGTGTGGTACCTTGAGACAATAATATGTTGATTGACAGTCTGAAAGTAACATGTCTTCTTTCACTTGTTATTTTCACAGTTATATGCATGTATAAAACATAAAAAATAGCAAATCGAATCGCTATCACAATTTGTAGAAAACTATTTCAATTAGATTTTTCCCAATATCCTGCATCCCTAATCCCTAATATCATCATTGGAGGACGCGGATTAGCTAAAGATGCTACACTGCACGCTGTAGGAAGATGTGCTAACCACAGGCTCGAGCTCTTGACGTAAAATAGGTGGAATCGATACAAATATCAACAATGAGGATACCAAGTGGTATAGTATCAGGTCGAAACCACAGTGGTTAGATCGATATTTTTTGTTATCAAAAACCTTTTGTTGTTTTTGTTATAGTTTATTGCCCAAAACTAGTGTAAAGTAGCTAAACAACATATGAATCAGCGCTTATTACATTTTAACAGAAGTTTATAAGGAAACCATGTTACAACAGAAAGTAGCTACTAAATTAACAGTAAATTAGCCAATAGATGAATCATAATTTTGATAAAAATAATACAAACGAAAATTACTTAATATGTAACTGCATTTGTCAGCAGGATCTCGGATCTAGGATCTTCTGTAGCCGATTTTTAAATGGTTCAACCGTGTCAAAGAGATACAGTAATATATATTGTTATCGCAGATTATGCAACATACATGGCGATATAGATTTTAGGCCATATTGCCCATCCCTACTTATCACAACATATTATTTAAAGAAAATGTGTTTCTTTACCGGTAAAACCTAGCTTTGCAAAATGAGACACGCCATACAGTAAGACACCGTCTGACTAAATAAAATCATAGTAACAGAGCCTTGCTAAATGAGAGCAAAACTACTCCAGCATCATCATTTGTATTTTTAGAATAGGAACCCTTTTTTTTTTTTAAAGATACACAAATACAAATATATTATATTAATGTCGGAAGTTTATTCCACAAAGTGTTGCATACAATTGTGAGCCTCCCAGCCATTATATTTGTATAGACAGTTCTGGATCTTGGCAGGGTTGGGAGACGAAATATAGGCATCAATGTGGAATTAAAATGATAATTGTATTCATATATCCATGACAATGCTCACAGTTGACAAGTGATACTAAACCTGTACATTGTGTAGAGGAAACAAGTATACCGCTTAAATGGAATGATAACCAGTGGGAAAGATTAACAATTGTATTGTGTATCCCCTTTTCTCCATGACCTTGGCCTGTGGTAGGATTGAGTGATCATTCACGCTGTCAGTGGAGGTGCGACCCTTTGCTATCCTGTCTCGCTGTAGCAGAATGTTAGTGGTAGCACTGAGTGGACACTCGTAGCTTTGATGAATGCTCCTTTCCAAGGTCTTGGCTGAGTTCAAGGATGATGAAGGAAGGGTGAGTTGAAGCCAGAGGGTGGGGAGCAGAGTTCTGATCATTTCACTGCTGCAGACCATGGCTTTGTTGTGTAAATTTCACTTATACACAGACTATATATTCTTAGTATAGGTCAGGTTGGATTTCCATTAGAATTAGCCAGTCAAGATTAAGATTATACAGATGTGTAAAGAAATTTACTTGGAATTGCTTGTATTCCATCTTGTGACTTATTCTAGAGGTGAAAAAAAAATGGTTGCCAACCAAGCCAAGATGGCTGTTGTGCAGCAAGCAGCAAACGAAATGTCTGAGCACGCAAGCGGTCTAGGTCTTCCAGCTAAAAAGCACATAATGAGCAAAAAAATCTGACTACGCAGTGGAATGAATACCTTTATTTTATCAACTTTATTTGTCGAGTGATATCAATGATTGGTGGTGGTCCCAGACATATCAAAATATCTTCTGCTCTTCATGTCATTCTACACGACAAAACAGATGAAAACTTGCAAAAGCACGGAGGTCTACAACTTTTTTGTGGGGGTCAAGATAATTGGTATCAACACAACCTGCATCCTTTTTTTCGGGTAAGTTTTGCATTTCATGATTTAATTGGCATCTTGCGAAGACGCGTCCATGTAAACAAATTAAGACAACTCTAGCACCCGGCAGCTGACACCCGTGACTACATATCCTTTTAACAAACAAACAATTACCAAATCATCACCATATTAGATTTTTGTCCTGTTGTCATATGTACGCTGACATATATGTGTACAAAGTTATTAAGAGGGGAGACATGGAAAGTACCTTTCCTTACAAAGTATCATGGACATTGACTGATAAACGTATGTGCAAACAATCTCAGGACAAAACTTCAATTGGAAATACTAAACAAGTAAAGTATATCAAAAGTATATCAAACAAACCTTTAACGAAGTGGTCACTGTGATCTCGTGCGGTCTTTGACTATGCACCCTTAGACTGGAGTGCTATGTTCGAGGGCTATTTCTCTCGTTGACTTTAGTAAAATCTTGCAATCTGCTGCCCTTCTTGATTACTTCTCAAAAAACTCTGAAGAACCGTTTATCCTATTCGCGGTTTAAACAGTTCGTACAGCCGAAAACAACGTAAGCATAGGGCCATTTTCTTCTCGAAACGCTATATGGCGCCTAGTATCCATTGAGAACAGTTCGTACAGCCGAAAACAACGTAAGCATAGGGCCATTTTCTTCTCGAAACGCTAAATGGCGCCTAGTATCCATTGAGAACAGAAGCTGGCTGGACCACTAGGCATATTCAAATGATAAATAAATGATAAATGGGTTGTACTTGTATAGCGCTTTTCTACCTTCAAGGTACTCAAAGCGCTTTGACACTACTTACACATTTACCCATTCACACACACATTCACACACTGATGGAGGGAGCTGCCATGCAAGGCGCTAACCAGCATCCATCAGGAGCAAGGGTGAAGTGTCTTGCTTGGGACACAATGGACGTGACGAGGTTGGTACTAGGTGGGGATTGAACCATGGACCCTCGGGTTGCGCACGGCCACTCTTCTACTGCGTCACGCCGTCCCAATATTTAATGAGCCGGACTTGACATCATGTAAATCCAAATAATTAGTGGTTGTATTTACTAACCTTTGGCAACGGGTTCAGAGCTTATTAGATCATCTACAAAAAAAAAATGGAGCACTGGAGCGACTTCCGTAACCTAGTCTAGAATAAAGGAATGGAAAATAATGTGGTTGTACAACCAAATAACTGAAATTCATTACTCAATATATACCGCATTTCCAGACTACAGAGCGTCTTTTGTATGGCTCTTATAAGTGAACTATGAAAACTGATTCCCTGTTGTAAATTCTTACTTTTGCATTAAGATAGATTAGAATATTGTGCAATATGGCAGACTAAAGGGATCAATTTAAGCATCAGGATCTTTTTGCAGTTAGATTTTTGATTAAAAAGTGAACAGGTTGTTTGAAATATTCAACTTTTTGGCAGGGATTTTCAGAGATACTGATTTTTTTCTTATTAACTATTAACAAAAATATCCACAATTGGTCCTGGTCAAGAATACATTCTTGAAATAATTCAGCCCGTGTGTATTGATGACCAATTTAGGTCACTACTTGTCATTTAGGGCTGATGGTGGGTCCTGCAGCCAAATCAGTTCATAATCGTCTTCAGTTATCTTTTTTTTTTTTCAATTTAATCCCACAATGTCATCACAATTGTTTTCTTCTGTGATTGCTATCTCTTCATTCCTCATCGTCACCTGTATCCCTGCATCCCTTGTGACTGTGCTCCAAGTGTGCTCCTTGCCGTGGCTGTCAGGTCAGAGGCAGAAATAGTAGCAGCCTCTTGGTCTCTGGGGATGCTGTCTGCCTCACTGCCCCCTGGCCTTGTTCTTATCACCTGTCAGCTGGAGGCTGGATTTTCTTCCTGGCACGGGCCAATAATTAAGTCTGGTATAACACCTGTTGCTCAGGGGTCCTCGTTCGTAGGATGACTCACATCTCTGCATGGGATAAGGATGTGGGGCTGGTCTCAAGCGCTCTAATGGTTTTAGACAACTTGGTTAAATGGCTATGCACACACTCAGACAATTAAATACAGTTGCATAATTCTTAAGCTCCTGATCTGATTGTAGATGTGGATTTTATGCTTAGGTGCAGCTCTTTGTCATGCACATGCACTCTCGATATTAAGCAAGCATTTTTTTGATTACATTAATTAAGCTAAATGAAATAATGTGAATCTTTCAACTGAAATAAGGTCAGCAAGGGTTCCACCACCACGGAAATGTTTCCTGGCTGGACTCTGAAAGCGGAGGATATTCCAGACTTGCCAGTTTGTTTTGGCACCATTTCAGAAGGTCACCATTGTAAATAAATTGCTTCTGTGTATCCAGCAGAATTTGGCACAAGCTTAGTTCCCATTATCGCCTTTTCACACCTGATGAGATCACTGTTCAATGTTCATGGTGGTTTGTGATGAAAAACAAGCATACCCTGTCCCTGACACACAAACATTCACAAGGAAATGTCATTCTTCATTGCAGTAGCTAAGCACTTATTCAGTGGATTCCGGTGGAATCTAGTGGTGCCACCAGCATTGTAAAGGAAACAATGAATTAACAGTGACTTGAGAGTGGGAGACTGGAAGTTGGAATTAATCATGCTTGCATGTTTCCAATGCCCACTCTTGTGATTTGAAGAGGAAAGTACACTACAGTTATGCATACATTCTGTCTCCAGCCCATGAACGTATATCAAGACTGTTCTCACTGCACTCAGGATATGAGGCGTGCAAAGCTCTCAGACGTTTTAAGTACTGCAAGTCCTTTGAGATTCCTCTAGCGAAATGGAACCAGTAGCGAGAGCACGCCAGCCCATGTGCTACCATCACTTTAATAGCAAAGTCCTTCAGTCAGCTATTCACGTAGAGAGCAGTACTAGCTGCTTATCCTGCCATTACACCTCTCCAACACTGTAGGACCACTCGGATGCTCCTTGAGGAGGATAAAGAGGTGAATGAACAAGCATGACTGCAGATAGTTGGTCACAGGCTTTGTGTTATGAAGGCTGGGTTTGTGTTTTATTTAAATAACACTTTTAGAGCATACATCTTATTGTGTGAAACGCCTGGGACTATGGAGACTGTGAGTTGAGAGATAAACACGTGGGTGAAGTACTTAACGGCATTGAACATTTGAACAACAACAGCCTTGTTGGTGGCTATAACAAAGACACAATTGTCATTTACCAAGCGATTAAAATTGAATTGGTGGAAGTATCATCAACATGTTTTTAAAGTTCTTGTCATATTGAAAGTATTTAAATTCCCCTTTACCTGACAAACTACCCTCCCCTACTTTTCTAATATGATTTATTTATGGGCTTTGCGATTTACTGATTGACTGGCCATGTTGATTGACATTTGGATTAATGGTAAATGGTCTGTATTTATACAGCGCTTTAGTACCTGGAATGATAGCCAAATCACATCCAACCTTTTACACACACATTCACACACTGATGTTTAATAAACAGTTGAACATAAATAACTGGGGCCCACACTGCCCAATGAGTTTATTAACAAAAGTTAATATTAGAACAAAACAACAATAAAACACTCATTGCACAATTTTATTTTTAATGCTAATGAGTTTTTTTTTTTAAAGATGCACCTACCTTATCTCACCTTTTATCATTTTTGATATTCAAAGACATGTAAAAAGAACCCTATATAGATAGTAACACAGTGCAGTGGAACACTATACCATATACCTTCAATTTTTTCTTCCATTTACATTCTTCTCATAACACCCCATGTTAAAAGAAAACCGTAAATAAGAACACTGATAGTATATATATATTTTTTGTTCTTTCTTTACTTAGTGAAAAAAAATGCCAGTAAAAGCGGCTAACAATACAAGTAATGGGGATTGACTTACTCGTCCTATGCGCTCTAACAAAAACCTCCAACACTGTTTTTTATAATCATGCTGTAAGTATTCTGTATGTGTAATGTAGTAAAAGGCAATAATATTTACAGTGTTTTGGTCATTTTAAACTTTACAGACATTTCTTTCCTGGACAAGTTGATTTCACAGACGCTGCGTCCGTCAACAACAACATCGAAAGCGGGTTCTGTTTGCTAGAAAGCGGGTTCTGTTTGCTACCACAAGTGATGTCAGACTTTGCAAGAGATTTTGAGCATTAGTGCATTATTGCTAAACGTTTCACGGGAAAAAAAAACATACCACAACAGTGACTGGGTTCTACTATTTACCGATACCAATCAAGTACTGGGCTACTAATGACTTAAAAAAAGTGCTATAATGCTTCTGAAAAATACCGGTACTTTTTTAACGGACATGACGGCGCCCCGCTGTCAGGTCTTGACAATGCTTGTAATACGGGGAGAGGCGCATGTTCGGCAACTCATGCCTACGCAGTACATACAAGCAGACACAGTGTGAAGCCATATGAAGCAGAATGGATTTTGGCTTAAAAACAAATGATAAATGTGAAACTATAAACGCTGAAGCTTTAAAACATTGCTACCTAGCTCGCTAGCGGCTAACGTCCATCCGCAGTCGGCAGTGTTTTAGCTGTTTCTTAACCACTAATCCTTGTCTCCATGGCGACAAATAAACTTTGTTTCTTACAAATATCATCCCTGCAGAACGAGGAATAGTTAAACATGCTTCACTTAACACCGTAGGAGGATACAATAGCTAACCGCTAACAACAAGCGAGGTTTAAACAAATTGTTAGATCTATACATGGATCGATTGTAACAATATCAAGTACAAAAGCCATTATCGACTAGATAATACAATGATTACGTCGATATTTTTTATCATCTCAAAATCTTTTGTCATTTAAAAAAAAAATATTTATGAAGTACGGAAATGTCCCTGGACAAAGGAGAACATTACTTATTACCAATGTATAATCCTGTGACTATTGGATTGATATCAAAATGTGTAGTATCACCTAAAACTAATGTAAAGTATCCAAACTACAAAGGAATGAGTGCCTATATCATTTCAACAGATGTGTAGATGAAACATGTTAAAACAGAAAGTAAGCAGATATTAACAGTAAATTAATAAGTAGATAAATAATCCATTTTGTACTGCTTGTCCCTCATAATTTTGACAAAATAATAGAATGGGAAATGGCACAATATGTAACTGCATATGTCAGCAGCCATATTTAGAACCTTTGTTTCCTCACTACTAAAATAGTTGTGAACAAGTATGTTCACTATCTTATTTTATGACAAAAATCTACTTAGATAGCAAGAATAAACATATGTTTAATGTGTTTTAAGATTTTCTGTTAAAATAACGACAATAATATTTTTTGTGGTCCCCTTTAATTCAAAAAGTATCGAAATACATTTTGGTATAAAATATCGGTACCAGGACAACTCTAGTATACACACATATGTATATATACACAAATAAATATGCATGTATATATACAGTATGTATATAGATATATATATCTATATATATACACATATTAATATATATATATATTAGGGCTGCGAATCTTTGGGTATCCCACGATTCGATTCAATATCGATTCTTGAGGTCGCGATTCAATTATAAATCGATGTTTTCAATTCAACGCAATTCTCGATTCAAAAACGATATTTTTCCGATTCTGAACGATTCTGTATTCATTCAATACATAGAATTTCAGCAGGATCTACCCCAGTCTGCTGACATGCTAGCAGAGTAGTAGATTTTTTTTAAAAAAGCTTTCATAATTGTAAAGGATAATGTTTTATCAACTGATTGCAATAATGTAAATGTGTTTTAACGATTAAACGAACCATAAATATGACTTATTTTATCTTTGTGAAAAAATTGGACACAGTGTGTTGTCAAGCTTATGAGATGCGATGCAAGTGTAAACCACTGTGACACTATTGTTCTTTTTTTTAAATTTGTATTAATGTCTAATGATAATCTCAGTGAGGGAATTTTAATCACTGCTATGCTGAAATTATAAGTAATATTGTTACTGTTGTTGATAATATTCATTTTTGTTTCGCTACTTTTGGTTTGTTCTGTGTCGTGTTTGTGTCTCCTCAATTGCTCTGTTTATTGCAGTTCTGAGTGTTGCTGGGTCAGGTTTGGTTTTTGAATTGGATTGCAATGTTATGGTATTGTTGTGTATTGTTTTGTTGGATTGATTAAAAAAGAAATAAATAAATAGATTAAAAAAAAAAGACAATCGATTCTGACTCGCAAATTGTGAGAATTGCGATTCAAATTCGAATCGATTTTTTTCCACACCCTTAATATATATATATATATATATATATATATATATATATATATATATATATATATATATATATATATATATATATATATATATAAATATGGAAGGTTGGTGACAGCTGTTCTAGTGTACAGGTGTGACACATGAATTATAATCCAGCATGAAATTATCCAAACTCAGAGGTGATTCAGCAGCAGCAATAGCAGCTAAGTAGCTAGTTTACCTCTCGTTAGTGGATGGAGGAATAGTGTAAATGTCTCTGTGAGCAAGGCGCTGTGTTACTACTCTGGAAATGTTGTTCCTCGATTTTGGCTCTGACAATAACAAAGTCGCTATAGCTTGGTTAATATGCAGGTCTCGGCATGTTAATGGAGTGTTATTGGCAGTTTTTTTCAAAGGCTTCATAAGCAATATAGATGACTTTCCATTACATGCATTGTCAGATGCCTTTTGCTAGAAGTTTTTCACTGTTTTGGACTAACAAAAAAGTGAAAGATGTTCTTGAAAAAAGTGCTCTTTTCCTTTAAAGTTGGTCCTTGATTTGAAATAAGTGTTGTAAAAAATCCACATGCTAACACCATGGTAAGCGGTTGAACCACGTTTTTTGCAGCATGAAATGCTAAATTAAGATGTTCTGGTTTTGCAATTATAAATGTTGTCTTTTTCAAAAAGCATAGGTTTAGGTATCATGTTCAGCAATGATACTCTTTCTATCCGCTACAGAGTACCACCGTGGCTCTACAGGAGATGAGCGAAGCGCTGGGCCAATTCGTTGTCAACGATGTCGGGAAGTGTGCAAGGGAGAGGTGGTTCGGGTTCAAGATACTCACTTTCATGTCAAGTGTTTCACCTGCACAGGTAAGACTTGACTTCAGAGTTGATCCATTACAACGGACCACAATAATGGCTTTTACTTATGATGGCATTTCAGTTCAAGAACTAATTAACAGCCTTACTCTTTCTACAAACAACATGTATTGACTGCTAAGAATAGTGGATCTCTTGTTAATCCATTTTAGTCCACATAGTGAGTGTTACTATTAGCCCATGGTGAGGATTGGAACGGATCAGAGTTGCCTTGCAGGGGACTTAGACTCCTGCTAAGGTAGCTTGTAATACCACTGCCAACTCACATGGGATTTTCCTCTAGTTGTGTGCGGCGGCCTAATGACACTGTTTTACAGCTTTTTTCCAGTGACAAGGGAATAGCTGATCTAAAATAGCTTTACTGGTGGCCTGCACATCTTCTTGTTGCTGAAGTAGTTGCATGTCTTCTTGAATCTGTTGCTTTTCCTTGATATAATATTAAAAAAAAACATAAT
This sequence comes from Nerophis ophidion, assembly GCF_033978795.1. Classification (NCBI taxonomy): domain Eukaryota; kingdom Metazoa; phylum Chordata; class Actinopteri; order Syngnathiformes; family Syngnathidae; genus Nerophis; species Nerophis ophidion. The sequence goes on along the minus strand of NC_084615.1, from coordinate 67,869,457 downwards.
CAAGGGGAATATAATAACAATTGTTGGGGAAAAAGAATACATCATGTCTTCCAAAATTATTCTTGTTTTTCATAAAATATTGTCAGTTTTGAAAAAGGACCAATTACTTTAATTGTAATCATTGTGTGGATACGCCTGGGCTGATAGTCGATAAGTCAATTAACCTTACGATAAATGAAAATTAAGTCAGTTTGCTAGTCTCAATAATCGCTATGTGTACAGTATTTGTTGTAACGGGCTACAAGAGCTGCCACTCTTTTGCCTTGGTGTTTGCACTACGAATAAACGGTAGTAATGATAACTGCTGTAAAACTCCAGACGGTTAGTTAAATTGAAATAATCACAAAAACGTGGTTGATAACCCCACGTTGATAAAATGAATGATAACATGTAAAGAAGAGACATTAATGTATTTCTCCATTAAGAAACACCATTCCCCAATCTAAACTTGTTACAAACGTAAAAACACATTACTGTCCAAACAACAGAGCTACAGTGTTCACGTTCAAACATAAAATGTGTGCTGTTTTTGCATAAAGTTATAAATGATAAATGGGTTGTACTTGTATAGCGCTTTTCTACCTTCAAGGTACTCAAAGCGCTTTGACACTACTTCCACATTTACCCATTCACACACACATTCACACACTGATGGAGGGAGCTGCCATGCAAGGCGCCAACCAGTAGCCATCAGGAGCAAGGGTGAAGTGTCTTGCTCAGGACACAACGGACGTGACGAGGTTGGTACTAGGTGGGATTTGAACCAGGGCCCCTCGGGTTGCGCACGGCCACTCTCCCACTGCGCCACGCCGTGTTATCAATATAAACTCTACAGTGTCAAGTTGAAACAGACCAACATAATCCGTTCAACAGGAATTCAACTAACATTACGTCACATAAACCAGAAGTAAAACAACGGATCACCCAAATTACATTTTTATTAAAAAAAATAAAAACAAAAGGTTTTAAAATATAAACCTAGGAAGAATATAAACATATACACAATAATATTGCTCTTTTGAAGCCAGAACAAGGAAAATATATTGTATGGCAATTTTTATTAGTTATTAAAAAAAAATACAACTTGGTGAAAACATTTTAACGTGTGTATAACTTTTACTACTTTTTTACCAAAACAATATTAATAACTGTAATCCTTTTGGTCACAGATATAGTTCTATATATTTCAGGGTCCCAATCACCTACTTAACAGCAAAATAACCTATTTTGTTGCTTTCCTGTTGTGATTTTTATTCAAGTGCAACATTTTGATGACAGACACAGTGTGCATATATTTTAAGTTGTTTGTTTTATTTAACCTGGATTTTAAAAGTTTACATTTCAATTACAATGTTACAATAAACAAGAAATACACTTTTATTACATTTGAAAGGGTATACTTGCATTATTATTATGTATTATCATTACATCAGTAGTTATTTTGGTCTCAAAAATAATAGCAAATATATCATTTATCGGTAATAATTTGCAAGTCAATATATTGTCAAGCAAAATGAGTTATCGGCCCACGCCTAGGTATGTAATTTAGTCGAGCAACTTATCCATTTCATACAAATGAATCAATCAATCAAAGTGTATTTCTACAGCCCTTAATCACAAATGCCTCAAAGGGCTGCACAAACCACAGCGATCCCACATCAGGGCAAGAAAAAACTCAACCCAATGAGAAACTTTGGAAGAGACCGCAGATGTTCCCATTTAAGACCCGTCACCCTGACCTCTGTGGTGTTGACGTCTTTTGAGAGCCTTTTACTTTTACTTCTCAAAGACATCATTGACCTCCTCCTGGACTCCCTACAGTTCGCCAACAGAGCCAGCAGTTCTGCTGATGACGCTGTCAACCTAGGCCTCCACGGCATCTTTAAGCATCTACACAGAGCAAGAACCTACATTACGATTCTGGATTTCAGCTCTGCTTTCAATGCAATATTCCCATCCCTGCTCAAGGACATGCTCAAGTTCACAGACGACACCACCCTCATTGGACTCATCTCTGGTGAGGATGAGTCTACAGACAGGTTGGAGGCTGACCATCTAGTGATCTGGTGCAGCAAAAACAACATATGGCTTAACGGTTCGAAGACAGTGGAGATGTTTTTGGACTTTAGAAAAAGCGCAGCAGGAATTTGGTGACTCCACGGTGCCTCAAGTCTTTACTGGGTACCACCATTACCCAGGACCTCAAGTGGAGGAGGCAGCTGAACATCACTTCACTCATGAAGAATTGATAACAGAGGATGTATTTCCTGTGGCAGCTAAAGAGGTTCAACCTGCAAAAGACCATGATCGTGCACTTGTACGCAGCCTTCATTGAGTCCATCCTCTGCACCGCCATCTCAGTCTGGTATTGGGCAACCAGAGCAAAAAACAAATGCAGGCTGCAATGAATTATCCGCTCTGCAGAGAAGGTGATTGGCTGCAACCAACCTCCACTCCCTGACCTGAGCACCTCCAGGAACCTGAGGCTTGCAGGAAAAATTGTGGCCGACTCCCTCACCCTGCACATGGACTGTTTGAGACTCTGCCCTCTGGAAGAGGCTGCGGTCCATCAAAACCAAAACCTCTCGCTTCAAAAACAGTTTCTCCCCCCCCTGCTGTCATCTCACCAATATGAAGGCTGAAACTGTTTCTTTTATGCGTTAAAATGTTGCTGAATGGACTTCACATGTTTTCTCCCCTGTACTCCATGGCATCTTTTGTACATTTTGTGGGATTTTTTTTGGAAATATGTTTTATATTTGATATTTTTTTAATTATGTTTTATGTATTGTCAATGTCTTCCTTAACTGTATTTTCTGTAAGTTCTGAGCTTGTTTTGGCTTTATTTTTCAGGTTAGCTGTTTTTGCACCAATACATCAAGACAAATTAATTGTATGTGTAAATGTACTTGGCAATAAATACTAATTCTGATTGAAATTGTAAGTCAAGTGTGAGTGCACGAGCAAATTAAAAATCAAAGAACTAAGAAATACTATTTGTCATTGTGCTCTGCAGGCTGGGGCTGGAATTCTTAATAACAGTTGTATGTCTAAAACAAAGACACTTACTTTTTATTCATGAGCAAATTTTTTTGAATAAAGGAGAAACTAAGGATAGAAATTGCTGGGTAAATCAAAACCCAAAACCCAAAACCGGTAGCGTCAGCACCTTGTGTAAATTGTAAATAAAAACATAATACAATGATTTCAACTTATATTCAATTGAATAGACTACAAAGACAAGCTATTTAGTGTTTCTAACTGAGAAACTTAATTTTTTTTGCAATTAATCATTAACTATTATATATAATTGGTCTTAATAAAAACATCAAAAAAATTTAATTACCATTTTTATTAGCCGAAGAGGTTGTACACCACATCTTGTAACATCCTACATCAACACCTGCTTTTTAAGTGTTAAACAAGACAACTATGTTTGCAGTGAAACGTACAATGCAGTCGTTATGTCATAATCTTGTAAAGACCACACAGATCCATCACTGTTTCTAAGAATTACAATTACACTCAGCTTGAAATAATACTTATACATGGCACTCATGTACAGAGCACAGACCTTTTAAAATATAGATTATTTTCAATGTATAAACAATACAAATAATTATCATGTTAAGTGGGTGTGCACTGTGATGGGGTGGTGACATGTCTGGGGTGTACGGAAGCAGCAGAGATAGGCTCCAGCGACCCCAAAAGGGACAAGCGGTAGTAAATGGATGGATGGAATGTGGGTGTGCATTTAAGCAAGGTGTGTTTTGATATTAAGCAAACGCGGCACAACCTGTCAGCGGATGCTATCTCACTTTAAAACAACTTTATCGATTAGTATATTACTTCAACTTTTCAGTTTTGTGATTACAAACGTTTGTAGATTATTATTAGCCTGTATTTTACTGGATCACTAAGAGGATAGTTGATTAAGCACGTGACTCATGAGTAAAGCGTCTTCACTTCAAACTGACACTAACTCTATTAGCATGTGTGGCTTTAAGGGACTTTTGTGGAGGAAAACTTTTGTGTGGTGTTGCTTTCTTATTTGTGATTATTACAAGCTTATTATCAGAGCCTACTACCCGTGTCGTTTTTAATTGTTGCAGCGGCAGGTAAGTGAATGTGTCATAATTATGATGGTCAGCTGGATTTAAAAAAAAAAGCCATTAGCTGTATTATTTGTCCAGAACCTTAACGGTCCTCCTGGACCTACCCAATTAGGAACTGGTACCAAAAAATACTGGTACTCAATATATAGTACATCCCTGCTTACGCGCACGGGTTAAAGTGCGCAACTGCACTTGAAATTATGACTTGTTTTTTTTCCCTTGGCCTCAGTCTGGACCCCTCTCCAGGAGCCCAGGTTTTTTTTTTCCTCACCATTTTTTGTAAGGGCCGCCGGAAGTTGGCAGACCCGTCAGCGATCCTGTTCTGTCTCCCTATAATGTTTGTCTGATCTTGAATGGGATTGTGCTGAACATTCTAATTTCCCCTCGGGGATTCATAAAGTATTTGTGATTCTGATTTTGATTTTGGTAAGAGTACTGTGTATTAAAGGCTAATGTATCATTACCCTAATAATGAAACTGGTCTTTTAGCTCATCTAAGAAATAACAGTTCATCGGGTATGAGTTATCCAGAGCACCATTTACTGTCACTCAGTAACATGTTTTCACGCATCGTTTGTTTCTGCCTTCTCATACATTTTTAGTCTGTGTCACAAAATAGATGCGCACTCCAGAGAGCATATTGTGGAAAACATTGTAGTTTCTGTTTCGGTGATGAATGTCAGCTGCAGTTTGTATGACTTTCTTTTGTCTTGTACAACAGCATTACGTCATCCCATCGGATACATGGGAACACGTTCCCCTGTTGTAGCTGTCACATGCGCACAAATGATGCTTGTGTGCATTTGAACGCACATGAACCCCTCACTGTGGTTGTTAAGGGTTGCCGTGGTAACCATGTGATGGGGCACCCGTGCCCTGGTTGGTGGATATTCTCAGCATCTCTATGATGCTATTAACCAATGGCAGAGTGCCATTTCATGCCCCAGAGAAAAGGGTTGGGGAATGCAGGAAGAGAGCAGGGAAGAGAGGGGTATAGGGGTGAGGTTGTTTGTGGTGCCTGAACATTACATCACAACTTTGGTCTAATATCAAGTAGATTTATAAAGCTTCCACTGCTCTACTGTACCAGACTTTATTCAAATCAGAATTACAATAATAGCCAACGTTCACAAATGAGCCTTCCCATGTTCCAGAGACCTCTCCCCATCCCAGTGAGGCAATGGGGCATTATTTTGTGGCCAGACTATTCCACATCCCTGGCTATAATGTGCTCTCCGATGTGGGCCCCTGCAAAGCCAGCAGTTTTCCACAGCTTTTATTGTTCCATCGTCTGACTCCCCCTCACCCACAAATGTGCTGCGTGTTCTTTTGAACTTTCTAAACTCCATCAAGGCTCCATGCGCTGTGCTGGTGCTAATGTGTGCTTTTGTTTAGATTTGTATTACTTCTACAGCAACTGGCTAAACTTAAATACTTATTTTTTTAAGATTAGACTTTGTTTTTCGTGCTAATTTGCTTTGCCACCATCATGCTCTTCAGTCTTTCTTTATTGTGCTTTAACTCTTTACTACTGACTGCCACTCAAGCGTGAAATCAATTTCTCATCATGGGACAAGATGACATTGGAATGCTGTGTCTGTGTGTGGAGACAAAGGGCTAATACCATTTCACCACGGTGACAATACTCTGTCAGCCGATTATGGTCTCCTGTGTTGGATGTTTTTATGAACTGGAAATGGGTGTGCTTAACATTTGATTCAACCATTCAACCATTGATTACACATTTACTGATCCTGACCAAGTAGTATGTGTGCCTTGTTTGTCTGTGTCACTGTAAAACTATTATGGATATTTCATGTTTTCCTCATCCCCCTTCATCCTTTTCCTATATTCCTCTTCTAAATTAGCTCAAAAGGGCTGACCGTGCCCTACCGAATGGATCGTGAACATACAGTCAGATACAGAAGTATTTGGACAAAGGTGATTTTTTTTTTATACAGTATACTCAACCTCCACAATGTATTTGTTTTGTTTAAACAGACTAATAATGAAGTGTAGACTTCCGGGTTTAATTGAAAATGTGTCCCCAAAGTACTTGCACGCAGTGACTAAATTGTACTATGCGATACAAATGTGTTGCAAATAATGAAGGGCTCCAGACGAGACCTGGTCAGATTAAAACAATTTTGCTGGACAATAAATTGTCCAGCAAAATTGTCCCACAAATTATTGCCGATAAACAATATTATTGTCAGTATTCATTTGAGACCAAAAAAAGCACTAATATGATCATAATATATAATAATAATGCAAATAACTCTTTTAAATGAGGGTTCTTCCGAGGATGTTGTAGTTGTAATGATTTGTGCAGTCCTTTGAGACATTTGTGATTTGGGGCTATATAAATAAACATTGATTGATTGATTGATTGATTGATTGATTAAATGCAATAAACGTGTATTTCTCATTACTCATTTTTACCAGCTAAATAGGAAGTTTAATGACGTTTGATTATCCTAATAAGTAATAAAATAATTACAATAAATTGACTTTTAATCTATGTTAGCAAAAATAAACATTGAATATCTTAAGCATTTTTCCCCATTAGGAAAAAACTTGGTTGGGTGGTTTGTTAAAGGCCTACTGAAACCTGCTACTACCCACCTTGCAGTCTGATAGTTTATATATCAATGATGAAATTTTAACATTGCAATACGGCCTTTTCAGTTTACTAAATTGCAATTTTAAATTTCCCGGGAGTTTCGTCTTGAAAACGTTGTGTAATGATGACGTGTACGCAAGTCGTCACGGGTTTTTAGGAAGTATGAGCGCTACGCACACACACAGCTAAATGTCGTCTGCTTTAACGGCATAATTACACAGTATTTTGGAGAACTGTGTTGCTGAATCTTTTGCAATTTGTTCAATTAATATTGGAAAAGTCAAAGTAGAACAATGGAGTTGGGAAGCTTTAGCCTTTAACCACACAAACACACGGTAGTTCCTTGTTTAAAATTCACGGAGTTGAAACTTTACTACAGATCAGAGCGGACATGGATCCCGACCACTTGTCAACCAGCAGGTTTCGGTGAGAAAATTGTGGTTAAAAAGTCGTTTCTTACCGGAGATCAGCTGAGCTTGCGCCTCCCGTACAGCTGCCGTCAACTTCCCCGAGACACTGCGCGTCAACACCCGGCCGTGGACGTACACCTCCGACTATCAGGTACTGTTAAACTCACTAAAACACTAGCAACACAATAGAAAGATAAGGGATTTCCCAGAATTATCCTAGTAAATGTCTCTAAAAACATATTAATTCGTCTCAATGCAACGCGATTGCAATCGCGTTTTTTTAAATATTTTTTTTCTAGTCCGTCACTATCAATATCCTCAAACAAGAATCTTTCATCCTCGCTCAAATTAATGAGGAAATTGACGTTTTCTCGGTTTGAATAGAACTTTTTGTTGGAGGCTCCCATTATAAACAATGTGAATATGTGAGGAGCCTTCGACGGGTGACGTCATCGTCTGCAACTTCCGGTAGAGGCAGGGCTTTTCTCCAGTTGCAAACTTTATCGTGGATGTTCTCTACTAAATCCTTTCAGCAAAAATATGGCAATATCGCAAAATGATCAAGTATGACACATAGAATGGACCTGCTATCCCCGTTTAAATAAGAAAATCTCATTTCAGTAGGCCTTTAAGTTATTTTTTTTTCCTTTTGTTAACATTTTTGGCATACTTACTCCTTATCTCTGTTGATGGGCTTGTCTTGCTCATTCAGTTTGAAGCTAAAATATTACCACACATTTGGCTTTGCAATCATGTTTTTTTCCGTAAGTGCGTCAGCTAGCCCCCTACATTTACCCACAGACACAGAGATAGTGGATGAATGACAAGAGAGTTCACTCTGTCCATTTAATTCTGCCATTGAACAAACATGCTAAACTGCTGAGAGCGATGCACAGAGTGAACCCTCTAAAGTTAGAGACAAAGTAAACAAACACATGGTGATTAATCAATGGAGGAAAATCATCAAGTTTTTTTGTTGTTCGTTCAATGAATTGACTTGTCGGCCAAGGCATACTCCAGACTTTGATAAACTCCTAAAAATTAAAATATTCTGCATATGTTGCCTGCTAAAACCAGATAATGTCTACATGATATTTGTATAATTGGCCATGATTCATGTCTTTGTAGTTTTATGAACACAGACATTGAGCAATAATAATCAATCAATCAATCAATGTTTACTTATATAGCCCTAAATCACTAGTGTCTCAAAGGGCTGCACAAACCACTACGACATCCTCGGTAGGCCCACATAAGGGCAAGGAAAACTCACAACCAGTGGGACATCGGTGACAATAATGACCCAGTGGGACGTCGGTGACAATGATGACTATGAGAACCTTGGAGAGGAGGAAAGCAATGGATGTCGAGCGGGTCTAACATGATACTGTGAAAGTTCAATCCATAATGGATCCAACACAGTCGCGAGAGTCCAGTCCAAAGCGGATCCAACACAGCAGCGAGAGTCCCGTTCATAGCGGAGCCAGCAGGAAACCATCCCAAGCGGAGGCGGATCAGCAGCGCAGAGATGTCCCCAGCCGATACACAGGCAATCAGTACATGGCCACTGGATCGGAGCGGACCCCCTCCACAAGGGAGAGTGGGACATAGAAGAAAAAGAAAAGAAACGGCAGACAACTGGTCTAAAAAGGGAGTCTATTTAAAGGCTAGAAGAAGAAAAAGCAAAATAAATATGCTTAGAGGTATAAAGTAACTTTCTTTTGCCGCTAATTTGTTGCGTTCCGCTGCTCGGATCTATACATATTATTTATTTTTCCAATTTGTATATCTCTTCATCTGACTCCTTATTTCCTGTTTGCTTTGTCACCATGGTCACTCATCAGTCCACCTGTTAGTCTCGGTTCCCGCACACCTGCTACTCATTATCACTCTCCTATATAAGCCTCCCTCTTTTCTTTGTTCAGTCTGGGTCCATAATTTGCTCTCATGCAACAGGTGACGACTGCTACTTCTCTGTGCTTATATTCACGCTAGCTTCTCACGCTAAGCCACTTGTTTATTCCAGTTTACATACTGATTATTTGTTTTTTCTTTTTGTGCCTACGTGCCATTTTAGTTGTCTATTTGTAGTTCCTAGTTTTCATACTAGCGTTTTTGGTTTGCCTTTTTATTAGCTCCAGTCCATCCATCCATCCATCTTCTTCCGCTTATCCGAGGTCGGGTCACGGGGGCAACAGCCTAAGCAGGGAAACCCAGACTTCCCTCTCCCCAGCCTCTTCGTCTAGCTCTTCCCGGGGGATCCCGAGGCGTTCCCAGGCCAGCCGGGAGACATAGTCTTCCCAACGTGTCCTGGGTCTTCCCCGTGGCCTCCTACCGGTTGGACGTGCCCTAAACACCTCCCTAGGGAGGCGTTCGGGTGGCATCCTGACCAGATGCCCGAACCACCTCATCTGGCTCCTCTCGATGTGAAGGAGCAGCGGCTTTACTTTGAGTTCCTCCCGGATGACAGAGCTTCTCACCCTATCTCTAAGGGAGAGCCCCGCCACACGGCGGAGGAAACTCATTTCGGCCGCTTGTACCCGTGATCTTATCCTTTCGGTCATGACCCAAAGCTCATGACCATAGGTGAGGATGGGAACGTAGATCGACCGGTAAATTGAGAGCTTTGCCTTCCGGCTCAGCTCCTTCTTCAAATATTAGCTCCAGTCTTTTTGTTATTTAGCTCCCTTTGTTATTTACAATAAATTCATTATTTCTTATCTCTTGCCGTGTTCATGTCTACGCATCCACAAAGGAACATTTCCGGCAGCACTGTGCCAACCAGTCCTCACATAATTCTTTTTGTCTTGTATCTAATTTTGAGTGTTTTTGGATGATTCAGGTTAGCCACAAAAGTTCCCGCTGCTGGTTGCGAAGAGCATTATGCCCTTTCATTTTTGTCTTTAAAAGTCCACAATAACACCATAAAAAGTTGCTGGATGCGTCGGTCTTTTAAACACCTGTATTTGGAGAAAGTGTGGACCGCGAGCAATTTTGGCCTCCTGAGTTGTTTTATATAGGCTGCCAAAAGGTGGCTTCCTAAATCGAATACATATTTCTACTGAACTCTTTCAAGCTCACACAATCATTGATGACATGTCCGCAAGGCTAACTCGTTGCCGGTTATCATATAGGACAATTTCCAGTACCTTATATGTGGCAGTATGAGGCTAAACTCCTCACGCATGATGCTGCTGTCTGATTATATTCGCTGTGTTTGCCACAGTCCATTGGCACATTTTCACTTCGACCCTTGGAATCAAAACGTTTGAGCACCCCTGATCTAGAGCGATCTGAATACTCACTAAATAAAACCGCAAAGTTGGCAACACTGATCGATCCCTCCTGCTCTGTCTTTTTAGGATGAATTTTCACTGGATGTTCACTCCCTTGACATGATAGATAAATAGGTGCTATTTGTCAACGCCGAAATTCAAAGAGGCATAGCCTAGGACAGCTGTTTTGATGGCCTGTGTGAACTCTGACCTGACATTAGGGTGGGAGAAGCAGAAGAATGGTCAGCGAGAGTTTGAAGAGAAATGTGTGTGTGTGTGTGTGTGTGCATGGCTGGTCAAAGGTGTTGTTACTGCTGTGTTGTCGCTTGGTACAAATACAAAAATAAAGTCAGTGTGCATTCCAAACACTGCCGCTAGGTATTAATAAATTGTGTAGCGCAGAGACGTTCCACAGCAGTGCCGTTACGCAGTAAAGTATGGGGTTATTCTCTGGCGGGCCAGATGTGTATAAAGTGATGTTATGATGCATACAGCCACCTATAGTACATAGTTAACCAATGCGCGACATTCACAGTCATATTTTGCACTCAGGAGTGGTGAACAGGTCGCCACAAATAAATGATTGTGTGGGAAACACTGCATACGCATTTAACCTCTCGTTTCAACCACGGTAATTTATACCACTCTTCATTATGGCGTGTGGGAGCAATAGATCATGAAGTCAAGACAGAAGTCTGTGAAAAATGCAGAATATTGATGTCACATTATTCCAAAGCCGTGCATAGACTCAAATTGAAAAAGCTGTTTTGTGTTTTGAAGCCTCCATGGCACCTCCCACTGTTTGTTAGATGATGTGTTGGTGAATTACTGTCAGACTGGCTCACTGGTTCATTCTGGCCCAAGGACAATGACAATGTTCACAGTTCTGTTGTAATCACTGTAAGAAACTGCATTAAAGGCCTATTTCAATAGTGCATCCGCATAAATACCCACATATTCTAATGTGCGTTTACTGTACACTGTATTTATGATGTGAATGTAAGCAAATGCTCACAAATAAATGAAAAGGTGGATAAAGGGAAAATCAGTTTTGATAAATACTTGACTGCTCTGCTTATGTTGAATTTATGTAAAGCATTCCTGGCAGAACTCTTCTTCTGCTCTAAATTGCCTCATTTTGCAGATATGTTTTAGTTGGCTAAACCTCCCTTAAGACACTATTAACCCCATCACTCAACCTGTGCATTTATACCATCCCTCTGTGCTGCTTCTACGCTGTCTAAAAGACAAAGTCAGCAGACAAAAACAGAAAAGAGACCACAAAAAGAACTACGGAGAGACACGTTGCTCGGAAAAAAAACAAACTGGGGGGGGGTTTACATTGAAGGGTAGCTTCCTGTAGCTATAGCAACCGCTGGTACGCTAGTCCAATCACCACGCCAATGTCTGGTTGCTAGGGAAAGAAGAGAGTGCAGGAGGCAACGGGACTTCTCCCCGACAGCTCTCCAGGATGCTGCGTACACGATAGATTATTTCTGTGCTTTTCTGTGTCAAGCATTACTGTATTACTTTATTATTTTCACACTCTAATGCCCTGCTTATTGTATTTAAATATGTATGTGTGTTGAACTGTGTGTGTGCAAGACATGGTAGGGCTTAAAAAACAATCCTGCTATGTCAGACAAATACACACACTTTCCTCTCTGCTTACAGATATGACCTCACTTTAACACGTTGTTAATCCTTCGCAATATACTGTATTGGTATTCTCATTCATGCTTATTTCCAATTTAACCAAGGTTGAAAGTTCTCAGATGGCAGGCTGGTTTAAAAACACTCCGCTGGGCAACCATCTGTCTTGATTCAAAAACTGTTGCCAAGTGCAAAATGAGAGAAGTCATTCATGCACAGTCTTTCTCCACTATGGTGTTAAACTGTCAGCATCCACCCCTTCTTGTCTTTGTCAACATCATCTTAGTCCCTGTTTGTTTGTGTGAAACTGTTTCTCATATATCAAGCTACAATTGTTTGTGGTGGCAAGATTGGTTTCCAAATGTTCTGATTTTGTGACAGTCAAATGTTCTGACTTTGTTACAGTATAGTAGTAAAGATAAAAAAATGCTCAAAAGTATTATATAGATCAGTTTTTATCAACCTTTTTTCGTGAAGTAAACCAGGAGGATATCTTGTGGCATGCAGGCTGAACAGAAAAGTAATTTGAATATTTAAATGACATATGGTGGTACCTGGGTTAGTGCGTGTGCCTCACTGTACCAAGGTCATGGGTTCGATCCCCGGGCTCCGGGTCGAGTTTGCATGTTCTACCCGTGACCGCGTGGGTTCCCTGCAGGTACTCCGGCTTCCTCCCACCGCCAAAGACATGCACCTAGGGATAGGATGATTGGCAACGCTAATGTGGCCCCAGTTTGTGAATGTGAGTGTGAGTTTTGTCTGTCTATCTGTGTTGGCCCTGCAATGAGGTGGTGACTGTCCAGGGTGTACACAGTATTCCGCCCAAATGCAGCAGGGATAAGCACCAGCACCACTCGCGACCCCGAGAGGGACAAGCGGTAGAAAATGGATTCATCACTAAGTAATAAACAACCAATATTAAATAAAATCCACAACAAATAGTCATGATCGTCAAAATAAAATCAGCAACCCTACAGATCACAGAGTAAGTTTAAAGAGAAAATGGCAAAATTGTACGCTACTTTAGGGGCTCTATTCGCTCATGTGCCTAAGTAAAAAAAAAAAGGTGTGCAACTGCGTGGATTCTGGCTGCGCAGCATTCTCCCCCCGACTTAAAAGCCTACTGAAATTAGATTTTCTTATTTAAACGGGGATAGCAGGTCCATTCTATGTGTCACACTTGATAATTTTGCGATATTGCCATATTTTTGCTGAAAGGATTTAGTAGAGAACATCCACGATAAAGTTCGCAACTTTTGGTCGCTAATAAAAAAGCCTTGCCTTTACCGGAAGTAGCAGACGATGTGCGCGTGACGTCACTGGTTGTAGGTCTCCTCACATCCTCACATTGTTTATAATGTGAGCCTCCAGCAGCAAGAGCTATTTGGACCGAGAAAGCGTCAATTTCCCCATTAATTTGAGCGAGGATGAAAGATTCATGGATGAGGAAATAGACGGAATAGAAAAAAAAAAGGCAATTGCATTGGGAGCGATTCAGATGTTTTTAGACACATTTACTTGGATAATACTGGGAAATCCCTTATCTTTCTATTGTGTTGCTAGTTTTTCAGTGAGTCAAATAGTACCTGATAGTCGAAGGGGTGTGTACACGGGTATGTTGACGCCAGTCTCTGAGGTAAGTCATGGCAGCTGCAGCACGACAGAAGCTCCGCTGATCTCCGGTAATAGGCGACTTATTTCCACAATTTTTTTCACCGAAAACTGCCGGTCGACATGTTGTCGTGATCCTTGTTCGCTTGACCGCTCTGATCCATAGTAAAGCTTCACCTCTGGGAATTTTAAACAAGGAAACACTGTGTGTTTGTGTGGCTAAAGGCTAAAAGCTTCCCACCTCCACCTTTCTACGTTGACTTCTCTATCATTAATTGAACAAATTGCAAAAGATTCAGCAACACAGATGTCAAAAATACTGTGTAATTATGCAATGAAAAGAGACAACTTTTAGCTGTGTGTGGTGCTGTGCTAAAATGTCCCCTCCAACCAATAACGTCACAAACACGCGTCATCATTCCGCGACGTTTTCAACAGGAAACTCCGCGGGAAATTTAAAATTGTAATTTAGTAAACTAAAAAGGCCGTTTTGGCATGTGTTGCAATGTTAATATTTCATCATTGATGTATAAACTATCAGACTGCGTGGTCGGTAGTAGTGGGTTTCAGTAGGCCTTTAAGTCTGTCACAGCGCGCCTTTATCCATGATGCGCACTTTGGGTGGATTAAGCCTTAAATGTGGCCGTTCCCTGTCAATTCTGGCCTTCTGCACACTTACTTTCTCTCTTCCTTGCATCTGAGGCTGGAATAGGTCCAGTTCTCCAAGAAGGTGAAATAGTATATTGCACATACAGTTTGGGTGGGGTGTACATCACACATATTCAAATGATAAAATACAATTCCAGAAAACTATTAAAATCGATTTGGATCGCTTCAATTGAGACACCTGCAAACATCCATTGAGATGAGAATAACGGCACCATAATGCCACTCTGTATGTGACAATCTGTCACTTAATTTCTGATAGTTTTTCGTGTTTTGTACTTTATTTCCTGTTCAGTGCTCTTATTTTGTTATACTTCCTGTTTACTACGCTGAGCACTGTTTTTGTCACACTCGCCGTTGATTGGCAGCGGTCCTCAGCTGCTGTCAATCAACATAGGTCTATTTATGTTTCACTCGAGCACTCCTCAATGCTCGAAGTTAAAACCATGTTTGGAACATCTCCATGCAAAACTGCTTTCTGTTTATATCTTTTACTTTGATGAAATTAAAATCATCTTACCTGCTTTCTGCTCTCCTGGATTCTTGCATACTTGAGGTCACACAACTGCAGCCATGCGAAGTCCTAACACTGTATTAACTATCAAAAATCTAAATGCACATTGTTGGATCGTGAGTGCAACCACAGCGGAATGGAATACATGTACATTTCTGCAGTGTTTGAACATCCTAGAAGTTTATTACATACCATCGTGATCATTGACCCTGACTATTTAATAGAAAATACATATACCGTATAGAGCGCAGAGGTATTTAGGCCACACCCCCCCAAATTTGGAAGAAATAATAATGTTTACATATATTAGCCGCACTGGGCTATAAGCGGCAAATATATAGTATGAAAGGTTTTGTCAATACTGATGTGCAAATCTTAAATGTTTCCAAACGGTGCCTGTAACACGGCAGTAAAACAAACAAAATCAAATATCATCGTCACTCTTATATGAGGAGAGCACCACTCCCCGGATGAGGAAACGCATTTTCACATTTAACCATGGAAAAAAAGCTTGTGTAGCGGGCATACACACAATGCATCACCATGGCAACGCATGTTGACGTGATAAGCACTACCTGGATAACTTCAGTTTATTCAAATTGAACGTGTTATCTTTTTCATGGATTTCAATGAGATTTACGAGTTTTAGAAAAACTCCTCGCGCTACACTTTTCTCGCTATTGGAAAATAAGGCGTTACGACATAATCCGCCTCATTAATAATGAGCCTGCCTTCATTCCAGATTCAAACACTTTTGCCTCACTTAGAACTTGTCCGCAGGCTGAATGGGAGAATTCAGATGAAAGGAACATTCGTAACTTCGAGCACGTAGAAAAACACTTAAGAGCAAACAGGAGAATAAGGCTTTAGGTGCATATATCCAATGTTTAAATGCATACATTATTCAAAATTGAATATACATTACTGACAATACAAAACCTAAACATAAAAAAAAAGAGAATACAATGATTTGCAAATCCTTTACAACTTATATTCAATTGAATAGACTGCAAAGACAAGATATTTAATGTTCGAACTGAGAAACTATATGTTTTTTTGGCAAATAATCATCAACTTAGTAGCAGCAACACATTGCAAATATATTGGCACGGGGGCATTTTTACCACTGTGTTACATGGCCTTTCCTTTTAACAACACTCAGTAAATGTTTGGGAACTGAGGGGACAAATTTGTTAAGCTTTTCAGGTGGAATTCTTTCCCATTCTTGCTTGATGTACAGCTTAAGTTGTTCAACAGTCCGGAGTCTCCGTTGTGGTATTTTAGGCTTCATATTGCACCACTTATTTTCAATGAGGGACAGGTTTGGACTACAGGCAGGCCAGTCTAGTACCTGCACTCTTTTACTATGAAGACACGCTGTTGGAACACGTGGCTTGGCATTATCTTACTAAAATAAGCAGGGGCGTCCATGATTTTTACTCAATCATGGCACCTACCTGTTCCAAATAAGTGTTTGATGAGCATTCCTCAACTTTATCAGTCTTTTCTGCCACTTCTGCCAGCTTTTTTGAAACATGTTGCAGGTATCAAATGTTTGCGAAAAATAGCAAAGTTTTCATTTTGAACATTAAGTATCTTGTCTTTGCAGTCTATTCAATTGATTACAGGTTGAAAAGGATTTTCAAATCATTGTATTTTGTTATTATTTACGATATACACAATGTGCCAATTTGACTGGATTTAGGGTTTGTACTTGTTACAGGTTGCTGAGTTTGAGGCGGAGTACAACCAAACATTTTATGTGAACGCATATTGTCGTCTGTACCGGTGAAAAAACTAACGTCAAGTGTCGTTCCGTCACAACAGTTGCCATTATTTTTGTCTCATGTCGGCGCTCAATTAATAGTTGTCAATGTAGTGGCACAAAAAATGGCACCAATATCTTTTTTGTTTGACGGTGTGGTTACTATTGTTTCCGTCAGCATTAGGGCTAAACGACTATTTTAATAATCGACTTATCATCGACAAGCTCAAATATTAGTCAACTAGTGGGATTATGAAGATTTTCATTTGCTCAAATTTGAACATCGTCTTTTAAATTCACCTTGAGTTTTTACCGCAAAAATCATTGTTTTGCCATCCATCCATTGTTTTGCATATCAAATAATGATCATCCACTACTTCAACACCCCCAGGTGGTTATCAACTTTATCTAATTACTCAAATTTCCCACCCAGAAAACAGTTTTTACCTGTTAAACTGAGTAAGCCAACATTTAACTGAACGCATTATTGCTGACATGGCTGACGACTCATAGTATTTTTTTTTTAAATACCCTTGATTTTGCACAAATTGAGAAAAGTCCATGTATACCTTCAACATTTGCATTTCTTAATATGAGACATTGTGGAAAATTTGGGATTTTCATCCCCCACCGTACCAAATGCCCTGAAAATTTCACAGAAGAAGTAAAACTATAGTATTACAGTTTCAGCAGAAGGATGTCAAGGTACTGGACAAACTATGTTATTTTAGCATAGAGCAACACGGTGAACAGCTGTACTGTATAATGAGCTTAGAAGACAGTCACAGTGAGAGCCACAACAATCATGTGTCGTCGTGATAGAGGGTTGTGCTAATGGAGATAAAGTGGAAGCCTTCTGGTCAGGCTTACAAATATTTTGTAGCAGACACTGAAAAGTTTTTAAAAAAATAACACAAGAAAAAAGTGGGAATGTGTCAGGGCTATTTTGGGATTCCAGCCTAGGCCGACTTGAGATGGGAATTTTAATTGCGTCTGTTGGCGGGAGATATACTACCCAATCATCCAGACCCCCTGTTGGTGTCTAATCAGTATGGTTCTAATGACCACAGCTGCAGACACCAGGCTTCGTGTTAACCCTAATCACCAGGCTTGTGATCTCTCAATGTTAAGTTCTTACGTTCCCAAACAGGAGAAACATGAAGGAAAAAGACACAAATTTACTTGGCTTCATTAGCATGCCACTCAGGGAATGATCATAAAATGAGCAGGAAGAATTAAATCAAGCCTTTAACGTACTTAGTGTTGCCTAATGTATTTCATTTGGGAGCCAATTGTTGATAAATCTGATTGTGCTTGGTAAAATAAAAGACTGTTATCACACTAATGGGTCTTCTTATGTCTGTATTGCCAAATATTGAGACTGCAAGTCTTCAGACATTTACAGGGCAATGAAAGAGAGCATAAAAGTTCGAGTCTGGTATGATTTGACTGCTGCTTCATGGATGACTGTTGATAACATGTGCTGCTGGTTGTGCAGCTATAACTCAAGTATTTATTCTGCAAGCCTTAAGCCATGTCTCTGCAGGGAAAATGACTTTCTGAAGTTCCAAACCAACTTTATCCACACTGCTGGCAATACAAACTTAAAAAGGCTTGCAACTTTTGCTTCAAGACTGTGGAAAAGTTTTGCAGGTCAGAGTGTGTCTTACATTTGCGTGAATACACACTTACTGGCAGAATGGTGGCAGAGTGGTTAGAAGTGCTACCTCACTCCAGGGTTTTGTGAAGATTTGTTCTGGCTGTGCTTGCGCTGGATTTCTGTAGGTGCTCATTTTTAAAAGCATTTCATAGATAAAACCTTTTAAGGTAATTTAAGATGGCGGTGTGACACAAGATTTGGATTAGGTCTCTACTTTTTCTCAATGATCAAATACAGATAACATATACAGAAACATTGCATGTGTGACAAATCTGACCTTCACCTTTATTGAATTTCAATTGGGACGTTGCTGTTCAAAATATTTTGAAAAATGTACTTAAAATATATTTTTATTTCAATCACCTATGTAAAGTCTATGTGTTTTTGTCATGCAGGATAACTAATATAAAACATAATGGCGAAGCAAGACAGATTTATTTTTAAAGCACAGATTGTACATAAAACAATTCAAAGTGCTTCAAGGAGGCGAATAAAATGATTATAAAAATATGGTTAGTATGACCTTATAAAAGCAAAAAATGTTGATGAAATACTTTAGGTTGTCATTTGCTCAACCAAAAAGTGATATCAGCCTAGATTTAAACATTGCAAAAGTTGAAATCTCACATCTTTTGCAAGACTGTTCCAGATTTTAGCAGCATTCAACTGAAACGCAGCCTCACCGTCTTTAAACCTAACTCTGAACACCAGCCCGCGATAGTTCATATTACGGGCAGAACCAGATATTCCCACCTAGTTTTCTAAAATCTATAATTAGATGTGTCAAATGCAGCACTCGGTTCAAACAGAACTAAAGCTCAATCCGAATACTCCCTCTTGTTTTAGGCATTCCCCCTTTGTTTTGCGCGTTCATGTCAATCAAGTGGTCTCCAAATTCTAAGGTAAGGGGGAAGGGTCAAGCGTAAAGGCCGCAGAGCTCTCTAAATGAAGTGAGCTCGGGGACCTCCCTAAAATATCAAGCGAGAAGGGACTTTTCCAACATTACACTATGCCTGCTAAAAACGATGTCATGCAGAAAACAAACAAAGAGAAGCCTATAAATGTAAGTATCCATCCATCCATTTTCTACCGCTTGTCCCTTTTGGGGTGGCGGGGGGTCGCTGGAGCCTATCTCAGCTGCATTCGGACGGTAGGTGGTGTACACCCTGGACAAGTCGCCACATCATCGCAGGGCCAACACAGATAGACAGGCAACATTCACAAGTAATACGCTTAAATATTGATCTTCATATTATTGACGCTCAGAGTTTTGTTCAGATGTTCACTTGTTGCTACTCCATTTCTTAAAAATGTGTTGTTGTATTTTCTATCGCATGTTATAACGATCAGGTGGAAAAAAAGAGCCCAAACAAAGCCAAACATCACCTGCGACAGTTTCTTGAAAGTAGACAAACATTTGTCACATCTGCTTTAAGTCATTGCCGGCAAACGGCGAGGGTTGATGACGTAGCAAAACTCAAGCGACGTCCAGATTGTTAGGGGCGTCTTTTCAACATTTTGCCATAGCACTAGATTCCATAATCAAGGTGTGGGAGGGGGTTAAGAAGATTGGCGAAGGAGGAAGAAGGAGATTTCGGATGAAGCGTAAGAATTTGCCTGCGTCTGTGTTCTTAGGGATATCATTTGTCACCTTGATCAGAGCTGTTCCAGTTTTGTGGAGGGGCCTAAACACCTGATTGGAGAATATTAAATACATTGTTATCCAAGAGAAAGTCACTAAGCTGTTGGGAAAAAACTTTTATTTAGACTTTGCCCAAAAATGGCAAATTTGACAGGTAAATCTGGATAATTCAGTAGATCTGTCATGTTTTGTGGTCACGTTCTGTTTTGTTTTGGATTCATTGGGCACTCTTGTTTGTTTTTGTCACCATGCCAACCAATCAGTTCACCTGTCATGTCACGCACCTGGTTCATTTGGACTCATGCACCTGCTAAACATCACAGCATTATTTAAACCTTTAGTTGCCAGGCAGTCAGCCTGGTGACATCACCTTCTACTCACCCTCCACACCCATGTATCCATGCCAAAGACCCATGTTCCTTTCTTGTTCCAAGTAAGTTTTTTGTTATTCATGCCATAGTGCAAGTTTTTTTTTTTTTTTATGTCCATAGTTTTGCCTTAGTGCAAGTTTTTGTTCTCATAGTCCAGTTTTTGTACCTCCTCTGAGAGCGCCTTTTGTTTATACCCTTGTTTTTGTAATACCTTTTGAGTGTTAAAATTAAATTATGTTCAGACATTCTACCGTTGTCCGGAAAAGTCTGTTTGCGTCCTGGGAGAACAAACCCCGCCGCAAGTTGTGACCCCTCCGCCATGACAAGATCTTTCACAAAGTTATTATTTCAGTAGTTAAATTAAAAATAATGTAAGTACCGTATTTTTTGGAGTATAAGTCGCACCTGCCGAAAATGCATAATAAAAAAGGAAAATATATATATATATAAGTCGCACTGGAGTATAAGTCGCATTTTTGGGGGGAAATTGATTTGATAAAACCCAACACCAAGAATAGACATTTGAAAGGCAATTTAAAATAAATAAATAATAGTGAACAACAGGCTGAATAAGTGTACGTTAAAAGACACATAAATAACCAACTGAGAATGTGCCTGGTATGTTAACGTAACATATTATGGTAAGAGTCATTCAAATAACTATAACATATAGAACATGCTATACGTTTACCAAACAATCTGTCACTCCAATGAAATCTTATACGTCTTGTCTCTTACGTGAACGAGCTAAATATTATTATTTGATATTTTACAGTAATGTTTAAATAATTTCACACATAACTCGCAACCCCGGCCAAACTGAAAAAAACTGCGACTTATAGTCCGAAAAATACGGTATTATATTCTATATATTTACTTTTTAAGAAAGTATTTTTGAATTTCTTAGTAATTTTTATTATTATAAACTACAGTTTATAAAAATAAAATGTTGCATTTAATATTTTGATAAAGCAAAACTGCAAACATTTCCGAGGCTTTATTTGGTGTCTTAGGCCATGTACACATCAACAAAGATTCTGAATAAACGCATACTTATCTCTGCATTTAGGCCTCTTGTCCATACGCAGACGCATACTTTTGTCTTTAAAAACGCAGACTTTTGCAAAAGCTGGCCAAAGTGTAGAGTTCCAAAACTCTCCGCTTAGCGTGTGCGTGTACACGGCACAAACAGAGACTTGTGATGACGTCACAGTTGTCATTTCCAAACTCAACAACAATGCCTTGCTGGCTTTAAACATACTGTAAGAGGACTTAATGTATGTTTGAACGTAAAAATGCGGCTCTTTTCACTCAACATTAATAAAAAAGACACATCAAAGTGGGTTTTGCGACACTCCCGCCGGCACTAATGACAGTCAGCTGTTTCGGATATGATCACTGTGGAACCTCCACCTGATGGGACAACTTTTACAAGCAAGACTTTGTGTTTCATAAGAAAGGTGCAAACGTATCTTATGTTTTTAGTCCTTGTTTAACGACAGATCATGAAGTTAACTTACGTGTGTTGCTTACCTTTTGGTAGATGGAGCCTGGCGCGACTGGGCACGCCCGTAAAAACCCACCAAGCAACTAAAAAAAACATCATGTAGTGTCCACTTGTAGTGTGTACTGATGTTAAAGACAATATACACTTCATTACACATGTAATATGTAACTATATCAATGATTAAATGTGTTATAATTCCCTTAAACATGCAAAACGGTTTCCTTGGCTCATTAGTGCGTGCTGATTTTAGAAATAATGTACACTTCACTGCACATGTAATACATCTCCATGTTGCTGAACATGTTATAAATTTATGAGTGTTGGGTTTCAGCAGCACAGGTGTGCATTCACTCTTTATTAATGTTGCCAGGGCTCTGTGTACGTGCTGGCTGGTTTAAAAGATAATGTGCCTGTCATTGTTCGTCTAAAGTCGATCAAAATACACATAATAGAAGTTGTAATGTCACCAAGTCAGCTATTGCTGCTTTTTCCAGGCTTCTGATTGGACAAAATGTGCATGACAGCAGGTGTATGCGTTTGTGTGTAGACATCGACAGTTTTGAAACTACACTTGTGTGGATGGAGACTTAACCCCAAATATGTGTTTTTTAAACTGTCCGTGTTTGTGGACATGGCCTTAGTCTGAACTGAGCTTCTCGATATCAAATATTTTTCCAAGAATATTCTAATGTTTTTAGATGTACCTGTATATATACACGTATAAATCGACTTTATAAGGAGGTTTTACCAAACCAAAACCAATTAACAGCCAGCACAAATTATGCCACTTGCACAATAATCACAATAAAAATTAGAAAGGTACCTGTCTTTCGGGCTTTTTTGAAATGTGTCTGTTTCCTATAGTAACCAAGAAACGGCGACATTCCTTGCAGTGTTAAAGCCAATCATTCATTTTGGCACAAACGTGATTAACCAGAACAGATTAGACCTTCCAATCCAGTTGCAGTCAGCCAGCTGCGAGTCGGTCAGGCGTCCATATGCTAATGAACCACATTAGGTTACGTCTGCATATTCCCGTTATTTGACAATCTGGAAAGCAGAAGGGAGAGAAAGGGTTTCCATGCATTTCAAATTGCATTTGTTTTTTTGACTTTCCCTTTTCCATGACTGTATCAGATAGCCTGTGATTAAGGTTTCTGGTTGGAGCTTAAGATAGACTACATCAAAATGTGGTGGGAACACTTTGAGGGCAGTGGCTCAGAAAATGTGGTTGACACATATTTTCAAGTGCTGTAGTCCCGTTTTTCCACTTGCCTCCCTTCTCTCCTTGTGTACTTTTGCAGCCACTTCGCCACAGTGCCAATGACCTGTCATGATGATAAAGATCCATCATCACATCTCACCATACATGCTGTCACATTTCATCATCTTATCTGTGCATTTGCACTCTGTCAGCGCAAAAGAGATTTATGTGTTTCCAACAGCCTGCTGCTGCTGAGATTGTTTTGTTCCTAAGTGAGGGCACATTGATCTTTTATTATGCTGTTAAGTCAATA
Source organism: Nerophis ophidion (assembly GCF_033978795.1). Taxonomy (NCBI): domain Eukaryota; kingdom Metazoa; phylum Chordata; class Actinopteri; order Syngnathiformes; family Syngnathidae; genus Nerophis; species Nerophis ophidion. The sequence goes on along the minus strand of NC_084615.1, from coordinate 67,846,128 downwards.
TGTTCCTAATAAACTGCTTGAGATTAAATGAGCCCCTTTAAAGGGTTTTACACTTGTGTTGTGTGTTAGCGCAGTGTCATTCACCTCCGAATTAGCTTTATGGAGCAGAAATTCTAACCTTTACTGGTATGTCTGTGGTCGGGGCAGACTTTCCACCTCTGCTGATGCTGACATCTGCTAGCAGGATTACACAAACTAGTAGCTGTAGGATTCATTTTAATCCTCATTACCACACTTCCTTTTAAATTGTAAACGCTTTAGAATAATTGGTGTATTGCAAGATGTGTTAGTACCCACAAGTGCGGAAGGTTTTAGGCCCTTTCAAATACGAATATTGTCAGCAATAGGAAACTGAGCTACATTATTGCATTAATTGCAGTGGTTTCCACACATTGATTGATCTGTACGGCCCGCCACTGATACATTTTGAACTCCACAAATAGATTGGTTAGGAATTCTCCATGTTTTTGCACGTTAATAATGAAACATGATAAACATGAAACATTATTTTGAAACCTTCTGTGTTTGTTTATTTTACACTGACCACTTTTTATTTTACCAGTGCAGACATATTTGCTAATGTGAGTTTTAGTTGTCTTTTGACGACATTGTAGTCAGAATGAGCACTATATTTATTTAAGTACTTAGCATCTTACTGCTAAACCAATTGGGGCAGCACGGTGGCAGAGAGGGGTTAGTGTGTCTGCCTCACAATACGAAGGTCCTGAGTAGGCCTGGGTTCAATCCCAGGCTCGGGATCTTTCTGTGTGGAGTTCGTATGTCCTCCCTGTGAATGCGTGGGTTCCCTCCGGGTACTCTGGCTTCCACCCACCTCCAAAGACATGCACCTGGGGATAGGTTGATTGGCAACACTAAATTGGCCCTAGTGTGTGAATGTGAGTGTGAATGTTGTCTGTCTATCTGTGTTGGCCCTGCGATCAGGTGGCGATTTGTCCAGGGTGTACTCCGCCTTCCGCCCAAATGCGGCTGGGATAGGCTCCAGCACCCCCGCTTGGGACAGGCGGTAGAAAATGGATGGATGGATGGATGGATGGACGCTAAACAAATTAGACCTCGTCCACATGGGAACATTTTAGGTTGTAAAAGTAACGTATTGTATGTGAACATGACAATGGCGTCCGACATGCTCTGGAACAATATCTTTTGAGAACAAGTTCCAAAAAGAGAAAATCTGATGATTTTGCTCTTTGCCAGCAAACCACTCAATTTTGAACAAAAAAGAACCACACAGGCAACCACCGCTAAGAAGAACAACTGCAATGACGGACAGCAGAGCTGTGGTTGTTTTGTAATCTGATATAACTTGCAGAAGTAGTTCTACTTTGTCATCGTATCCAGACGAGAGACTCAGGTTTCTTTCTTCTTATTGTGTTCGTTCGTTGTTTAGCGAAAAATGGACTTAATGCGAATGGCTTTTTTTTCTCCTATTGTTTTGGTCTGTTTAGTGGCTCCGTCTGAATTCTGTTTAATAGCGCTACAGGTATGTGTGGCGTATGAATTACATTGTTTTCAACAAGTAATCCATTCCCGTCTGAAGATGAATATTTATTAATCTGTTGTGTGTGTGTGTGTGTGTGTGTGTGTGGACACTTTTTTTTTTTTTTTTTTCAACCAGCCAAAAACAACCATGAGCGTTCTTGTTTAAACAAGGCGATGGCTTTTCCGGCTAACATGCAAAGTCTACTCTAGGACTACAGTTTAATTAGCACCTTCCATCCATCCCATCCATTTTCTACTACTTATTCCCTTTTGGGGTCGCGGGGGGCGCTGTCGCCTATCTCAGCTACATTCGGGCGGAAGGCGGTGTACACCCTGGACAAGTAGCCACCTCATCGCAGGGCCAATTAATTAATTGCCACCTATTCTATGCAATTATGTTTGCCGCTATTGTTATTATTTATATACAGTTTACCGGCATATGCATATAAGATGCAGACATTACGTCTATTCAATTAGATTACAGAATATCCGTCCATCCATCCATTTTCTACCGCTTGTCCCTTTGAGGGTCGCGGAGGGTGCTAGAACCTATGTCAGCTGCATTCAGGCTGTCGGCGGGGTATACCCTGGACAACACAGATAGACAACAACATTCCCACTCACATTCACACACTAGGGCCAATTTAGTGTTGTCAATCAACCTATCCCCAGGTGCATGTCTTTGGAGGTGGGAGGAAGCCGGACTACCCGGGGGGAACCCACGTAGTCACGGGAAGAACATGCAAACTCCACACAGAAAGATCGCGAGCCCAGGATCAGAGAATAAAAACAATATATATTGTACTGGTGTATTTCAGATATCTAACTACCGTAATGGACCATATACACGCCAAAGTCCACCAATACCAGTGGTCAATAATTCCATACACCAGTGTGAGAGTTAAATGCTCAAAACTACCTGTTCGTTCTCGCTCATAAACACATTCTATAATTTCCATTATTTTGTGTCTGATATTATGCATTCATGGCAAGTTACATAGTCCCTAACACCAACTCAGTGCCACAGAAAGGTTATGGTTCTGTGTCAAGTATCAAGTGCCCATTCCTTGTATTTTGTTCATATAGGTAACTGCTCTATTAAGGGCTATACTTGTTAACTTTTGGAGCAATTCATTGTTTTTTATGGTAACATGCAGCATGGAAAAATATTAATAGTTTTCTTCATCGTGTCAACATTTCACCAGAAGTACTGTGAATGCTCACAATCTATAACAATCCATATGGCTTTAGTTAATATTTGACTGTTGAATAAATGTACAGTGCCTACCTTGTCCTGTTACTGTCTGTATTTGATTTTCAAGTCATGAGACTTTTATTAGTGTTACCTTTTTTTTTTTTCCAGGAGAAGGTTACAACGTTTGTCAATTCCTTTTGTTGGTTAACCACATAAATTGGGAGAAACCAGACACTGCAGTATTTACCACCCTAGCCACGATTCTGAATAACCTTTTTACCTCTTCTGTTAAACCCACTGGAATTTACTCGCAGTTACATGGTAAAAACTTGAAGAGCATACTGTCTTTTTAGCATTCACATTTTTAGGTTAACACATACCTGACACAAACACACGCTATGTAAACTTCATCCCGTTTACTGGTGCTGATGATGGGGACTGTTGTTTTGTCTCCATCTTTACAAATTATTGTACAGCCACACACAAAACGACTGTTCCACTGATTAAATCATTATATTGCCACAAGAGCAAATTGGGTCATTGCAGTCTTACGCTTACGCTGAATAACGTCTCTCACGACTCTTTGTAAAGACAAACACACATACACAGTGCACAACAAACCACTAATTGACAATACACAAGATGATAAAACCGAACAAAAATAAAAATTACCAAGATGTTAGCATTAAAGAAATCAGTCATTGGGACTATTTATTTGTCATTCTCATCTTAAAATAAAAATGTTTAGGGATGCCAGCAATAGAGAGCAGGAGGCATGGCAGCTCAAGTAAAATAATATTTGGCTTAGTTTTTTTAAACTGATAAACCTTTGCTATATGTGAAGGATTTGCATTTGATAATGTGATGCAATATATGTATGGTTTATTTTTGTGTAAAAATCCACTCTGATACATTATCCGGCATTCCAAACTTTTCAGACGTACTTATAAGTTTTTACTCCTGCACATGCATTGTACTCGGTTGTACCTATACACAATGTGGAAGTGCTGTATCAGGAGGTTGCTGTGTTTTTGAGTAATGCCTGGTTTCATAGTATGCCTTTTGAACCGTCAGGCCCGAGAACTTCAGAAAAATTCCACAAGGTCTTGTGAATTTCTCATGTCACAACTCCAGTAAGTCTGGGTATGGCAACTTGTGACTTGCCCAGGAGGAACTGCGGATCGGTACTGTTTGTGGCTTTATCTTGTAAAAGAAAGACAAAGATAGTTTTTTGGATTTATAAATTGTGCATCATCTCATTTGTTTCCCATGGAAACCAGCGTAAGACAGCAATTGGTAAATGGTTTTGCTTTTTGGGGAGCTAAAGACCTACTTCACAGCCACTGCTCCTCTGGTTTTGCCATTTCACATACAACTGTTATGTGAATAAAGCACAGTTCTCCATTATTCATTCAATATGCAATTTATGTTTGTTTTTTTACTGTTGACTATTAACACATTTGAGGTCAAGGTAGGCGTGTTTCTTAGTGGTTCTAAGCAGTGGCGTTGATTGGGGGGCTGAAACTGACAACCTTCACCCCCAACAATGCCTACCATCATAGATCAAGAGGAGAATAATGCAAATGTATCCTGTATAGAACCTTGATATTCATAAAGTATTGTATTTGTTTATTAAAGTGGTAAATGTTAAAAACTATCCAGCAATTTCAGAATGTGTTGGGTTAAGAGCATTACAATCGATTTTAAATCAAATATTCAAAATTGTTTTTTACAGTACATACATTAATAAAACTCATGTATGCCTGAATGTAAACAACAGTAAAGCAAACAACTAAATCTGACATTATTTTCCTTGGATTTTAAAACAGTGATTTAGCCTCCTAGTAGTCCAAGTTCTAAGCAATAATTGTTAAATACATATTCAGGAAAGCCCTCCAAGAATAAAATACACAGTTATGCATCAATACCATTAGTTTATTTCAAAGTTGTTTTATTCTTCTATTGTAAAACAACGCCCGTCAACGCCATAAAGAGTGAGTCATAAACACAACCTTTTGGGTCACTTTAACTGCTTTAAAATACCCACACCCAAAATAGAAAATTCAAAAATATTAGCATGCTAGATTCATGTATTAATTTTTACACTTGTAGACATAGAACTATTTAAGTAAAACATACAGAAATGTTGTTTTGTGCCGAATGCAAACCCTAGCAACATTTGTCCACTCCCCTCTCCACAGTATGTAACTGTGATCTGGCAAGGTCAGGCTTCTTCCAGAAAAAGGGCGAGTACATCTGCACAGCGGACTACCAGCGTCTGTACGGGACACGGTGCAACTGTTGTGGCAACTTCATCACAGGCGAGGTGGTCTCGGCTCTGGGACGGACTTACCACCCAAAGTGCTTTGTCTGCAGCGTCTGCAGGTACACACTGAACACACTCACCATCACACAAGCACAGCCGTTGTTGAAGATGGGAGGGGAACACATCATTTATTATTCCTCAGCTGATAAATCAAGACAAATGATCAGTAAAATCAAACAATGTGTGATTCTCTATAAGAGTTTACCCAGTGTTTCAGACTACAGGAAAAGTAGGCCATCTTTCTTTTTGTCAGGCTTGATGTTTAGCTCCTTCTGACAAACCAGAGTTAGTTATTCAGTTCAGTTTTTGCTTTCCCTTACATTCTCACCCCTTCCACGTTGAGAAAGACAAGTTGAAACCAACTGTTTAGAGACAGTCAGTAGAGCAGTCATGTCAGGATGTGTCAACAGAAGGAGTCAGCATCAGTCCAAAGGGCGGATCGCTTCTTTCTGCCCTGTATTCCTTTTAACACAATGTTCGCAAGCCTTTTCTGACCTTTTCTTGGCATTTTCCACCCTTCAGTTAGGCAACAGATATATAGTATATCAATGAAAGGTACGGCATTGCTCAAGAGGTAGAAAGGGTCACCCAGTAACTGATGCGTTCAAGTCCTGCTAACTCAGCTGCTGCCGCTGTGTCCTTGAGCAGGATGCCCACATCCATGGTCGCACACACATTACCATTTCAATGACCAAGTTGCTAAATTATGACCTAGATTGTGTTACTGTATACGCCAAACAATGACTGTCCACTGCTCCTTCATAAGGATGAGTGAAATTCAGAGACAAAATTTCAAATTGTGCATGTGATAATAAAGTAAGCCCCTTTGTAGGATAAACTAACTGTAAAACATGTTAAAGTGTTCTTTAACACACTTAGTCAGCATAAGTTTGGTTTACTTATGCACGTTTTTTTTTCTTAGGTTTCAGATAAGCTCACCTACTTACTTATGAACTCGCATGCTGCCTTTGCTTTTGTTCCCTGAACAACGGCCAAGCATGACAGATATAAGCATGTCTGTAACGACAAAAAATTGTTAGTCAAAAAATGGCTAAATATCTATTTATGAGAATCTGGATTACAGACATTAACATTATCTGAAGCCAGGTTGTTTCTGTATTTCCTTATGTCCCTCCGGCATTAAAATACTGGTAATTTAGTATCTCATTGAACCATAGTGCTTGATGAGATCAAGAGTTGGGGTATAAGTATTACTCAAAAACTGAACCTTTGGAAGGGAGCTTGGCATGAGCCATTGTGTTTTGATGCAAAATCAAAAGTGTGGTTTCAGGATTTATTCTTGTATATATAATTTATCACAAAATTTAGTTTTTCCCCACCCTACTGCCCTGACATATTTAATCTGAATAATTACTTTACCTTACCCCGAAGTTATTTTCATTACTATCATCACCATCTTTCTTTATCATTTCACATCACAATGTCCTCTGCATCTTTATCATCATGGCCTCAACACCAATGAAATCAAAACAGGTTTTTGTGCTGATGCTTTCATTGGAAATGATCAAAAGAGCGTACTTAACTATGACCAGAAATAGCTTCCCTTTAGTGGCTCGTTAAACAACGCATTAAACATTTTAACTGTGTAACATTTTAAAGCGTTGCTGACAAAGCAAAACTCCCTGACAGAAAAAGTCTGGTATGGACAGAATCAACTATCACACACGCATTCATGTCGCTCTTCTATGATATCTCAAGAATCTTTGTATATTATTTTGCTTGTCATGTTTGAAACACATTTCCATCCATCCCTCCATCCATTTCCTTCCACTTATCTGAGGCTGGGTAGCGGGGGCAGCAGCCTAAGCAGAGAAGCCCAGACTTTCCACTCCTCTGCTACTTCGTCCAGAAACATATTAATAAGTCTACTTTTTTAGCTTTCATTACAAAAAAGAGTGATGTGATTTTAGAAAGTAAAATTGTAATATTGAATTTTAAGAATACATTAGTTATTATTGACTTACCGAATTTCCTTGAATCGCCGCACGGCATATAGTATGCGCCTACCTTGAATTACTGCCGGGTCAAACTAGCTTCGCAAAATAATTAGCGCATGCTTAGTATTACCATCTGGTCAAACTCGTGACGTCACGAGTGACACTTCCCCTGTCATCATTTTCAAAATGGAGGAGGCTGATTTCAATACCGGTAATTTGAAATCGCATAAAGGGTAGAAGATTAAGAGGTATTCAGTAGGATTTAAGGTCCAAGCTTACATCACACTCAAATTTCTACTGCATGCCTTTGGTAAGTGCCGGTGTGAGAAGCGGTTTTAAAATAATTAGCGCATGCTTACTTTTACCGCATGCCTTTGGTAAGCGCAGGAGTGAGAACAGGTTTTAAATTAATTAGCGCCCCGGCAGCAATTCAAGGAAATACAGTAGTTCCTTTAAATAATTTGCGCTGTTTTTTATAATACAATGGACGATAGAATCACAAAGAAGCTTGCATTTTAAAGCTCTCCAGATCCTGTCTCAACTAGATGATATACACAGGGAATATTCCAACCATTCTTTCTCTATCTTAAGCATCATTATTAATGACATTATCACTTGAAAACAAGGCTAAACATGTTACACATCGACAGCAAGCAGGAGAAGGCATGCTAATAGCTAAACTAGCCACTAAGATAGCTAAAAGCAGAAGCGTAAAGTAAGCAGCTATTAACAGGAGTAGATTAATACAATTTTGAATAGAAGATTTTATAACATTAACTGTTGGTGTGCCACCATTGTCGCAGTCAGTACACGTGTGAGATGAGGGTGGACACATCCATAAATTGTTGATGTCAACACCAAGGGTAATTAATATCATTGTATGATTGATATTTCCATGATTAAATTGGTGTTTTCATTTTCTCATCATTTTCGAATTTACTTTATTAATGCAAACACATTCAGAAAACAATTTCCTTTACCCAAAATAAAATTTGAGGGTAATGAATACTAAATGAGTATTATTAGTTTTGGATTTTGTTTATTTAGTGTATATTATTGACTCTCTTTTGCTCCAACAATAGTATGTATTCAAATAAAATAATAAACTGGTTTAGATATTGTGCTGATTTAGTACTCACTTTGAATTAATTGGAACATTTACAGTTAATACATGTGATTGGTATGGTATAGGTATTGGTATCGGCCAACCTCACTCATGGACGGTCGGAATGGGCAGCATAAATCACTGTTCGGAACATCCATTAAAATGTAAATAACCGTTTTTCCCAAAAAACAAACATTTAAGAGATAGCTTGTATTCCAAAAACTTGTGAGCTGGGGCACTAGTAAGCCAAGGTACCACTTTATCATCTTACCTAATTACCATTAAATGGATGACAAAGTCATTTTATTCATGAACTACAAATGTAAGCCCAACTTAAAACCTATTCCTTTGAGTTGCATGTCTAATGTAGAAGGGAGAAGAAAGCATAGTTTAACATTTTGCAGACCTGCTTTCTGGGAAAAGCCCACAAGCTATTGTTGGAGATATAATTGCAATCATCCTTAGTGGGAAGAACAAAAGTATTCTCTCAGCACTTGGCAAGGTAAGTCAGGGACAGGTGCACCAAACAGAAACAAGGGCTGACACACACTTGTTCCGAAATAAGAGAGAGGGAGCACATGTGCCTCGGGGTACGTACCAAGCCCACTGTGTACTAACTGTGAGCTCCGCTGGTGACTCCTTCTAGGCCTTGGCTCCATTTCCTGGCCCTGGTGACGGAGTAAAAAGGATTATTGCTGTCTATGTCATTTTAAACAGCCTTCTCTAAGCCTGTTAGCTCCCCATTCATTCCTAGATCCTCCTCAGTCATGGGGAAATCAATCAGTCCCTTAGAAAAACAGACAGAAATGTGTGTCGTGTTCTGTCAGATTCCCTCTTTAAGTCTTATTGTGATTTTTGATTCATAAATGATTCATATTAAATGTAAACTGTATTCAATCAAGATATGAGGGTCGAATGGCGAGCATGTTGGAGCAAGTTTGAATCTCTGTTTAGGTGTGTCTGTGTAGAGTTTGCATGTTCTCCCTCTGCAATAAACAAGTCCACTTCCTATTTGTGCCCTTATGTTTGGGAATCTCTTATCATTGTTACCAGAAATAAAAGTTTCTTAGCAATATCACGGTCTGTCTGTCACACACTCATGTTCCTGCCATCACCCATTTTCTGACTTGTCTGCAGAAACCCAAGACATGATCCACAGTTGTGTATTAGTTTTTCTAATTCACCTTCTGTATTTTCAACCCCACAGTAAACCCTTTCCCATCGGAGACAGAGTGACATTCAGTGGAAAGGACTGTGTGTGCCAGCAGTGCTCTCACTCACTCACTAAGCCAAATGAACCTATCAAAATCCACGGGCCCAGCCGTAAGTCCTGCATCTGCCTCGCCTCGTCCTTTCTGCTGAGCGCCACCAGCCACAACCTCTAATTTGATGTGTCCATTAGCCTACTTAGCACATTAAGCTAATCAAGTTTCTGTCACATCAATCTGCACCGGTGGAATGAGGGAGCCCAAACACACTCAATCATGTGTTACTGTCAACACCAGACGTGAAGAGTAGGATGATATTCCTACATAAATGTCATGTAGCATGGTATCACTTTTATCTGTGCAAACATCCCGCTCTGTTGTACGCATAAACGGGAGATGTTATAATAACGCCATAAAAGCAATGATGAAGTTAAATTCAAGTAAAAGTATTGTATTAATCAAATAGTGGTCATGCTTGTTTACTGAATTACACAGACATTTATTAATTTCATAATTTTAAGATAGCACGAAGTAATGGAATATATATGGTTGTTAGGTTAAAAAGTACAACATTTGTAAAGTAAGTACATTCTATTCTATTCGATGTACAGTAGATGGCAGTATTGTCCTGTTTAAGGGGGTTACAACATTGCTGAATCAGGTCCGCATGGAGCTGGAGGGGCCGTGGCCTCCAGGTCCACATAGAGCTGGAGGGGCCGTGGCCTCCAGCTGCGCCTGAATTTTGGGAGATTTTCGGGACAAAATTTGTCCCGGGGAGGTTTTGGGGAGAGGCGTTGAATTTCGGGAGTCTCCCGGAAAATCCGGCAGGGTTGGCAAGTATGGTCTGCACCATTCTTGTACTTGTTGTCAATTATACATGCAGTCTTAGTAGATCACACGCAACACGCCCACTGTTAGTACATTAAATTTTCTAGTTTGCACATGCTGTTTAGCGCGTGGTATTTAGATCTTCATAGATTAGGCCCATACTGTAGTTTGCTTAAAAGCCTACTCCATTGATAAAATACAGGGGATGTAAAGCATTTCATAGCGCAGCATAGCGCCAGTGGTTTATAGAGAATCATTTCTTTACTGTTGTGTATAAAGCACGGTCTCCTACACACTGACTGCTGTAATAAAATATGGTGGCTCAGTACATCAGAGCAGTAAGTTACTGCCTTCCCCAGATTGCTCCATTCATGAGAACAAAACCCAAATGGCTCCCCAGTTGCGTGTTCGTCACTCTGTCAGAGTGTGTGACGGTGTAGAAGTGAAATGTAATCCTCTGTTTGTTCCACTGCAGTTCTCTGACATGAGAGTGATTTGTAAGAATGCAAATGTATGCACAGCGTGCACAAGTAGTGCGACTAAGAGTATGTGTTTATTATATAACCTCATACATCTGGGAATTGCATAAGATTTTCTCAAAGAACTGTTAAGTACCCATCCATCCATTTTCTACCACCTGTCCCTTGAAAATACTTAATTCTGCATTTTTACTTGCTGCACATTTTCATTAGCTTTATAGCTTTTTAGACCATCCAATTGGGTATCAAGTCATCTGCATAAAAAGGAACTGTATCAAGACTTAGCGGGGTCACTTTTGTATAGCGGAGTTAAATCTTGACTCTATTGATCCAGCCCTATCACCACTAATGACAGTTTAAATATATTTGCCAGCAGCAAACAGTCTGGATGTGCCGCAGTTTTTCACAGTAAAATGCAGTTTGTTTTGGCTGACAGTGTGCAGAGTAGAGTAGTCCCTTAGCTAGCGTGCATACCCGGGATCGGTAGATCTTGTCTTTAAAGACGGCCCTGTAGATACATCATTTTCCTAATGAAAACATAGTGACTTATCCTCAACATTATGATACTCTGGAGCCATGCATGGACAGTAGCCTCGTGATCTAAATCCTCCCAATGTTCTCAATTACACCTGCGAAGGTACAGAATTTGAATTTACAGTTTGCTTTTATCCAAATCACTCTTCACAAAGAGAGATGCACTCCTGTTTAAATTAGTGTTTTGAAATGTGAGGAAAAACAGCTGAGCACGGAAATATCCTGCATTCCCATAGCTATTGATGAGTTAAGGGTACAAATATGTGATTTTTTTTTTTAAAGAAGTCAAACTACAGTTCAGCAAGACACTGCTCCTACTCATTTTGTGCTTCACTATTAAGTTTGTTTGTGTTTCACTGCCTAATTTTCACCTCATCCTAGTCTTGCTCTTTCTGTCCAGACTGTGCCGGATGCAGAGCAGAGATCAAGCAAGGTCAATCTCTCCTGGCGCTGGAGAAGCAGTGGCACGTCAGTTGCTTCAGGTGTCAAACATGCAACATGGTCCTCACCGGAGAATACATCAGCAAGTGAGCATGAAAAGGACAACAGAAACCGAAAATAATGCAATTTGTGTTGTTTTTTTTGGGGGGGGTTTTTTTGGTTTATTTTTGTTTTTTTAATTTATATTAAATCAACATAAAAAAACACAAAATACACTTACAATTAGTGCACCAACCCAAAAACCATCCCTCCCCCATTTACAATCATTCTCTCTCATTCACACAAAAGAGTTGTTTCCTTCTGTTATTAATATGCTGGTTCCTACAGATACAGTCTGCAAAGGATACAGTCCATGAAGCACACATGATTGTGTGTGCTGCTGGTCCACTAATAGGACTAACCTCCAACAGTTAATTTTACTCCATCCATCCATCCATCCATCCATTTTCTACCGCTTATTCCCTTTTGGGGTCGCGGGGGGCGCTGGCGCCTATCTCAGCTACAATCAGGCGGAACTAATTTTCATTAATTACTAGTTTCTATGTCACTGTTTTTATTTTATTTGAGTTTCTTTTTTGTTCAATAATTTTTTTTATTTTTTCTTTATTTATTAATTTGTTTAAACTAAAGGACATTATCTTCACCAGACCAGGTTGTCAATGAAATTATATTGTTTAAAGACTTCTTTAAACCAGGTCCATGTCCGGGTCGGGCTCAGCAACACACACCTTCATTTATGTATACTCAGAATTAGGGAACACGACAACAGAATGCATATAATCTATAAACAAAATTACATTTTCAAAATAAGCATTTATGTACAGTCCAGATTATGTCCAGGTTAGACTCAGCAACACACACCTTCATTTATGTACACTCAATTTAGGGAACACAACAACAGATTGCATATAATCTTTGCGTTGTTTGCTTTCAATGCCACTGACTATTCCGTATTTTTGTATGTCTGTTGCAGGGACGGAGTACCCTACTGTGAGGCAGACTACCATGCCCAGTATGGGGTGAAATGTGAGGCCTGCTGCAGATACATAAGTGGAAGGGTTCTGGAGGTGAGGATGCAGCATCATTTCTTCCGTAACACAATGCTGAACAGAAATTCAGCTAGGTAAATCTCTGCAGTAATTAAGAAGTACTCAAATGGGAGCTGACTGTGCTAACTGAGCATAATCAGCCTTATCACAATGGAGCAGTCACTTCTTCTTCCTCAGCTCAGTTTAAGCCCAGCTGTGCTTGGGGAGTGTGTGACTTATCATGGGAGAGTGATACGCCCTTTGACATGCTTAACCAAACCAAAACAAATGTATTTATGGGGTTCTACTGTAGTCTAACATAGTAGGATCTAGTGCTGTCCCGATACCAATAATTTGGCACCGGTACCAAAATGATTTTGATAATTTTCTTTACTTTTCGGAAATTTTCTAAATAAAGGGGACCACACAAAATTGCATTATTGGCTTTATTTTAACAATACAGTATTTTATTTTAATACATACAGTATGTTTCTTATTGCTAGTTTGTCCTTAAACAAAATAGTGAACATACAAGACAACTTGTCTTTTATTAGTAAGTAAGCAAACAAAGCCTCCTAATTTAGCTGCTGACATATGCAGTAACATATTGTGTCATTTTCCATTCTATTATTTTGTCAAAATTATAAAGGACATGTGGTAGAAAATTAATGATTAATCTATTTGTTCATTTACTGTTAATATTTGCGTACTTTCTCTTTTAACATGTTCTATCTACAGGTATGTTAAAATGTGATAATACATTTTTTTTAATGAAAAAAGATGTTGTGGTGACTAGATACGCTACTGTACTTGGTATCATTACAGTAAATGTTAGGTGTAGATCCACCAATGGTGTTTGTTTAAATTGTGACGCCGGTGAGCTCTGGTGTGTAGTGAAGCATGTTTAGCTATTCCTCGTCCTGCAGAGATGATACTTGTAAGAAACTTACTTTATTCGTCGCCATGGAGGCGAGGATTAGTGATTTTCAAGTAGCTAAAACACTGCTGACTGGGGCTGGACTTCAGCCGCTAGCTAGCTAGCCATGTCTTACAGCACGTCTTCCGGTGGGCATTTCAGTGTTATAACTTCACCAATATCTTTACTGTTTAAGCCAAAACGCGTGATTGTGCACTGCAGAACATGTGGATCGGTACATTTTAGAGGCAGTATAGTACCGAATATGATTTATTAGTATCGCGGTATTATATTATTACCGGTATACTGTTTTAGAAACACTGACTATAGGGATAGGATAGATCGATAATGGTGAATTGGCATGTTTATATTTTAGGAGGAAGGAGGTATTATTTTTATCTGTGGAAAGTTTTAATCAACCAGTGAAAACATGTTTTGTTACAACCTGTTTGTATCCATTAGCTGCTTTATTACTTATCAACAATATTCAAGTATGGAGATAATTGCTGTTACTTTATGGTAATAAAGCAAGTGGTGACAACCTTGAAGCAAATAATGGACAAAAAAGGTTTGTTTTTAACAATAATTTTGCAAAAGAAGAAACTTGGGTTATTTTCAAATATTCAATCATCTTTTTTGCAATAATTAACAATCCACATGTTATTTTCCCCACTCTTGAAAAAATATTATTCACCAGACTGTTTTAATAGGAAATTGTTTATTAATTTCTAAAAGTTCTGTTGGCTTAATGTGCAAGAAGACACTTTTTCCAAAATATGTTCCTACTGCATTTAGGATTAAATTGTGATTGTATTGTATCTGTTTTTTTCCAATACATTATTTGATAGTATTGCATATTTGCATCTCATCATCAAATATGGCACCACTATTGTATCGGGAAAATGACTAGACTAAGGTGGTCAGAAATAAGTTGGCAAAAGGGATTATGAATAAAAAAGAGCAAAACGTGCAGTGATGTAATAATGTATAACAATATATAAAACGGGTTTTAACTGAAATATGTGTATTAGAAGATGGAAGGCTAAAAAGCAGTTAAACGACTTTAAGAAGAAGTTAATGTACAATTAAGGGAGTCGGATTGGAACTAATTTTAGAAGTGGGTTGCCACACGTAGACCCACACACACATTCACACACACGCACGCACACACACACGCACGCTCAATGTCTTGTTGTCCCTGCGCTCCTTTGCTCATCAAATTGGTTGGTGTGAAGTGCTTTGTTCTTCTCTTGAGTTATTTATAGACACACAGACATGTCAGCCTTTATCGGTGAGTCTCCCACTCACTCTCTACCATTCCTATATCTATGTCTCACTCCAGGAACGCACAGGTGCATGCACAAATAACTGTCAGAATTTGACATCCTAATGATGGGTTTCTTGAGAACTATTTATTGCATATGTTTTGGTGTAAATTGTGCGTAAATCTTGCTCCACAGTCATTTTTATTTATGTTTTATTTTTTTGTTTGGGATCAGGGTTGAGCTGAAGCCTATCCCAGCTAAAACATGGTTTAGTATTTTTTGTCGAAATTGTAACAACAAACAAACGGCAAATACATATCTTGATTAACACTTTTATTAATGAATGCATTCAACTGTTTGAGTGCCCAGCAAATTGAACTGCAGGTGCAATGTTCATTAATACATATCTTCAAAAAAATAGCTAGGTATATTAGTGAAGTGAAGGATATTTATATAGCGCATTTTCTCTAGTGACTCAAAGCGCTTTACATAGTGAAACCCAATATCTAAGTTACATTTAGACAAGTGTGGGTGGCACTGGGAGCAGGTGGGTAAAGTGTCTTGCCCAAGTACACAACGGCAGCGACTAGGTTGGCGGAAGCGGGAATCGAACCTGCAACCCTCAAGTTGCTGGCACGGCAGCTCTACCAACCGAGCTATACCACCCCATTGTTATTGAGCAATGCTTTTGAAGTTTACTGACAGCTAACCATGTGTGTTTTCTCAAAATATGTCTTAAATTGATCTTAAATCCCCAGTAGCACAGAGACTAACGCTATTATTTAAATGTATTGCTCTAAAAGCTTTACACAAAAAGGAACTTGAGAGAGAGCGGCTTCCGCGACTGTACAAACACCATATGGCCACAAACAGTAAAATCGGAAACGGAAATGCATCTCTGTTGGTTTTCCTTACAATGTAACCTGAGATGAAAAATGAGGACCAACATTTGCTGATGCATCTTCGATACAATTAGCAACTGACCAGAGTGCAAGTAGTTCTATGAGATATTTTAGTCGCTGCAGCGGTTTGTGTATGCACTGTTTGTATTATCAATAAAATACTACCTTGCGCAGACATTCTAGGAAGGTTGAGATGAAATTGCTTTGGTCCACTTGGCACATACTGTTTCTATAAATAAAATTCCCTAATGTGTCATAAAGGTAGAGGTGATGGTTTGAGGTCACGCATCAGACATCACAGAAACACATGCGAAATACAGGGGCGGTGTGGCTCTGTAGGTAGAGCGGCCATGCCAGCAACTTGAGGGTTCCTGGTTCGATCCCTGCCCCCGCCATCCTAGTCACTGCTGTTGTGTCCTTGGGAAACAGGCTTTATATTGGTTTTCACTATGTAAAGTGCTTTAAATCTCTAGAGAAAAGTGCTATTTAAATATAATTCACGTCACATCAGCACTTACGACTAATAAAGTACTGCAATACTAATGAAATAAAAAGGTACTTTACTGTACTTTACTTAGCTAGTTTGTAGCTAGCAAGCAGCTATCGTCCATCCACAGTATTTTAGCTACTTCCATCCATCCATCCATCCATTTTCTACCGCTTATTCCCTTTTAGCTACTTGTAAATCACTAATCTTAGCCTCCATGGCGACAAATAAACTGTGTATTACAAGTGTCATCACTGCAGGACAAAAAATAGCTAAACATGTTTGGAATTGGGGGTTAAATCACCATCGTGATTCCTGGGCGGGGCCACCGCTGTTGCCCACTGCTCCCCTCACCTCCCAGGGGGTGAACAAGGGGATGGGTCAAATGCAGAGGACATATTTCACCACACCTAGTGTGTGTGACAATCATTGGTACTTCAACTTTAACTTAACTTTAACTTCACCACTCACCATTGGAGGATACAAAAGATAACCGCTAACAGCAAACTAGTGCTTTAACTTCACCACTCACCATAGGATGATACAAAAGCTAACCGCTAACAGAAAACTAGCGCTCCTGAATGTATTTTTTATTTATTTTGCCGCAGCTGTTACATATACTGTAATGTACATCGTAATTGAAATTAGTTACAAATTTGATATACTGTATATGTATATATATATATAAATATATATATTAGGGCTGTGAATCTTTGGGTGTCCCACGATTCGATTCAATATTGATTCTTGGGGTCACGATTCGATAATATATCGATTTTATTGATTCGATTCGATACAAAAACGATTTTTTTCCCGATTTAAAAGGATTCTGTATTCATTCAATACGTAGGATTTCAGCAAGATCTACCCCAGTCTGCTGACATGCTAGCAGAGTAGTAGATTTTTTTAAAACGCTTTTATAATTGTAAAGGACAATGTTTTATCAACTGATTGCAATAATGTAAATTTGTTTTAACGATTAAACGAACCAAAAATATGACTTATTTTATCTTTGTGAAAACATTGGACACAGTGTGTTGTCAAGCTTATGAGATGCGATGCAAGTGTAAGCCACTGTGACACTATTTTTCTTTTTTTTTAATGTTTATAAATGTCTAATGATAATGTCAATGAGGGATTTTTGATCACTGCTATGCTGAAATTATAATTATTATTAATAATGTTGATAATATACATTATTGTTTCATTACTTTTGGTTTGTTCTGTGTCGTGTTTGTGTCTCCTCTCAATTGCTCTGTTTATTGCAGTTCTGAGTGTTGCTGGGTCAGGTTTGGTTTTGGAATTGGATTGCATTGTTATGGTATTGCTGTTTATTGGTTTGTTGGATTGATTAAAAAAATTTAAAAAAATTTGTTAAAAAAAATAATCGATTTTTTAAAAATTAGAATCGATTCTGAATCGCACAACATAAACGATTCCATTTGTATTCGTATCGATTTTTTCACACACCCCTAATATATATATATATAAATATCTATAAAATTTGTAACACATTTCAAATACGATATATATATATATATATATATAACAGAATATATCAGTATATATTATATACAAATATAATATAACAATATAATATGTCAGTATATGTTATGTACTGTATATATAGTATGTAAATATTACATATATGTTATATTTTATATCGCTATGGTACATTTTTTGTCCACTTAATATCTGCATTATCATTTCAATCCCTACCCTTTCCATCTTTTGAAACTAAGTCTAAGTCCAAGTAAACAAAAGGATGGATCTATACTAATATCGATTGTAACAATACCAAGTACACAAACCATATCTCGTCAATAAAATGATGATTACACCGTATATTTTATCATCAAAAAATATTTTTTTCTTTTTAGTATTATTTATAAACTCAGTAAATATGTTCCTGGACACAGAAGAACTTCAATTAAGACTAATGTATGACACTGTTGCTACTTGGTATTAGATCAATACCCAAATTTGTAGTCTTACACAAAACTAATGTAAAGTATCAAAAAAACAGAAGAATAAGTGTTTATTACATTTT
Organism: Nerophis ophidion; assembly: GCF_033978795.1. Classification (NCBI taxonomy): domain Eukaryota; kingdom Metazoa; phylum Chordata; class Actinopteri; order Syngnathiformes; family Syngnathidae; genus Nerophis; species Nerophis ophidion. Next base: position 67,827,906 of record NC_084615.1, on the reverse strand, counting down.
AACAGAAGTGTAGATAGAATATGTTAAAACAAAAAGGAACCAGATATTTACCGCAAATCTATCCGCTTGTACCTAAATAATTTTGGCAAAATCATACAGTGAGAAAAAAACAATATGTTACCGCAAATGTCAGCAGCAATATCAGAAACCTTTGTTACCACTTTGCTTACTACTAAAAGAGAAGTTGTCTAATCTGTTCAGTATTTCATTTAATGCCCAAAACATGTTGGATTGCAAAAACATGTTTAATTGTATGTTTAAATTAAAGTATCATAAGATTTTTTGGAGGTTCTATTTATTTTGAAAAGTATCAAAATGCATTTTGGTAGCAGGACAACCCTTATACTTAAATGAAATGGCGTTTATATCAGTGTGTTCCAAGGACAGTGTTGACACTCATGCCCTTCACTTGCATGGTCACATTCATCCCTCCTCATCTCCAAAACACACACACACACAGTACACACTCCTGCACATCCTCATATGATTGACCCACAGGGACAGTTGCTAATTATGACATTCAGGAGGAACAGGGTGGGCTTCCATGTGATTGCTGCAAGCTGATGAAACAAGTACAAGCTATCTTAGGATGGTGCCTCATGATCGAAGCCATTGTGGCCTGACGTTGAACTGAAACCATGCTTAAAATTGAGGACATTCATAATGATTTTTTTTGTTCTTCTCTTCTTATCCAGGCTGGAGGAAAGCACTACCATCCAACCTGTGCCCGCTGTGTCCGCTGTAACATGATGTTTAAAGAGGGAGAAGAAATGTACCTGACAGGTAGAACATGACAGATAAACGCACACACTTTCTAAACGTACGCTAATAAAGTGCTGCAATGATTAGTCGACATAATCGACAACATTGATTATATAACAACAACAATTTGTTATTGTCAAGAGGTGGCTTAAAAAAAATAAAATTAATAGACCGCTGTGATTGTACGCGTTTTCACTGTTATTTCTGTTAGCCATATTGAACCAAAAATACAATTCTGTCTGGAGCCGCAAAAAAAATGAAAGCCTTGTACAAGTGTTCTAATGAAGGCAACACATGATCTTAGCATACTATCAAAATGACTATGTGTGGCAGGCTGACGCAAATCTTTGGTGACAGAAATGTTGAAATTTAATATTTATTCTACACATTTTAACAACATGGGAATGCATTAATAAAACGGATGCTTCTCAAAGGGTGAAATACTGTAACTCCTGGAAATGACTGGCTAAGAATGGCCAAAAGTATAGATGTGTTAGTTCAAGTTAAAGGAAACTGTAGGCTGTCTTCTTTTAATGGATTTAGAACGCCACACAAGTTACTAACATCAACAAAGCTCACCTTTGTGCATTCACACACAACATAAAATGTTTGGTGATCAAAATGAGACTAAAAAGGAGTGGCATAAAACACGTCTTTCTGTGGCAGCGTCAAATAGAGTTGTACATGTAAACAAACAAAAGTGACTTCAAGGACCACCAAAATTAGTAAGACAAAAGGGTGCTCTCCAAATGCTTCCACCAGTGAAGCATGTTTAATATAAACAATGGGATTTCTAACAATTAGGTGTCATCTTTGTCCTCCTACAAAAACCATATTAAAACAAAAACAATGTTTTCCCCTCATTTTTTTACATTTTCATAATTTTTTTAGAAAAGCTCCAAGGAGCCAATTGGGCAGCACTAAAGAGCTCTAGAGCCGCAGGTTGCTGAACCCTGCCTTAAGTCAATAATTGCAGCTAAATAATCCTAACAGTACTTTTTTTTTACTGCGTTTCATGTGTATTTTTTATCTGTGGTTAATATATACCGTGGTTGAACAATTTGTTTGTCAGCAATCTATATTTATTTATTTTAATTTTCTATTTAGTTTTAATTATTAGGTTTGAAAAAAATTGTTGAAATCAAGTTACGGACTCAGCGTCAAATGTGTACAACAGATCATAAGCAAAAAGCATTTGACTAAACGACTGTTTGAAAAAATGTATAACCATAGTTGATGATGGAAATAATCATTAGTTGCAGCCTTGGCTTGCACCTATACATTAAAACTTACATGTCAACCTGTTCTTGTCTTTCACTCGTCAGGATGTGAGGTGTGGCACCCATTATGCAAACAGGCAGCAAGAGCAGAGAGGAGACTAAGGGTGAGATAAATATACATTTTTTGGATGAAGCAGTAAATACAATTGTGAATCCTCATTGCTTTGTGCTTTACCAAACAGCATAGACGCCTGTCAGAAACCTCCATCTCTCCCCCAGGCTCCTCCATTGGTTCCCCCAATAGGGTTATATGTGTAAGTTTGCACCTTATTATCACTCTTGCATCTACCGGCACCTCCTGTACTGTATCAAACCCTTAAACAAGGACACATAATACACCAAAAGGGCTACCTGCTAGGCACCAACTTGAGGGCTGCTCACTCCTTCGGCCTCCTCACTTTCTGTGCTCGTTTGTTCATGTCATGGCGCTAGCTCGTATGTCTGTAGTTGAACAGTGGCAAAAAACACATGCTCCTACATCAATGTGGTGTTTGTTACCCTTCCCTTTCTTAACATTGATTTCACCATGTCTTTTTGCAATACACTAACTTATCACTAGTGCCGTGAGTTTTGCTATGGCTGTACTCGCTATTTATGCTTTTCCATTGGAAAAAAACAGGTGCTAAGAGGTGTTACTTCTAGTACCTGGTCAGCTGGGAGATTGACATTGATCAAGCAGATTATTTGCTATTTATGTAAGGATACATGCCTTGAAATGAAATAGGTGAGAAATAATATGTAACAATAATTTATCCTGTGCACTATCTCCACATGTACTTATTTTTCAGTGTTCGCCCGCTGAAATGTACAGTAAAGACAGGGCATGTGTTTCCCATAACTACTAACAAATACAGTGGAAGCCGCTTGGGTCAGTTTAGTTAATGTCGCTAATCTGTACATATCGAACAACTCCTCAAATCCCAGTTCACTGTTATTATTATGACTAAAAATGGGAACTGCACTTGTTTTGTTTATTTTGTGTATCATTCACGATCCCTATATGAGACAAAACATGTATGTTTTTGTCTTTTTTGTCCAGTGCAAATTCTAAAATATGTCTTGTACCAGACTTCTAACAATGTTTTGACTGATTGATTGAGAAGTTTGACATCTTAAAGAATTGAATCTATGTAATGCTTTAAAAAGGCAAATGAATGGCACAAAAAGCCAAAAGGCTTGTTTGCATGTAGCTAATGATAGCCATCCACCCCGCCTATATAGTCCTCTATAAAAACAAAAACTGCAAGAAATGCTCTAATTACATGTCATGACCTGCATGTTAACCAAGTATTAGCAACATTGTTATTATAAGAGCTAAAGCAGAGGAACTGTTTTTTAGTAACGCTCTGCCTTGTTTACTGAGGTAACGTAGCTACTGCAGCTTTTGACATACTGAACTGATGAGCTGATGCATTGCCTCTGAGATAGTAAAAGTCAATGCTAGATTATAAATCATACCTCACACCAGCAGAAGGTTGTGATCATAAGCAGAAAGTTTGTAAACTTTAAAGGGGAACTACACTTTTTTTTGGAATTTTACCTATCGTTCACAATCATTACTAGCGACAAGAACATGCATGTCTTTTTTTTTTTTTGCGGCAAATGGGAGTTACTGTTGTAGTCTTCAAAGCCCTCTAAAACAACTTCAAAACCCTCCATCAAAATTTAGTATACACACTGCAAGTATATATATATATATATATATATATATATATATATATATATATATATATGTATATATGTTTTTATATCGATATTTACATATATATAACTAAATATATATATATATATATATGTATGTATATATAACTATATATATATTATATACATATTACATATTTTTATGAACGGGTTATGAAGTATATATATATATATATATATATGTTTTTATATATATGTTTTTATATATATATATTTACATATATATATATATATATATATATATATATATATATATATATATATATATATATATATATGTATGTATATATAACTATATATATTATATACATATTACATATTTTTATGAACGGGTTATGAACTATATATATATATATATATATATGCCTATGTTGTCAACATACAACATAGGCGGTTGTATGTTGACAACTGCCTACGTCAACCAGTACAATGGGCATTGAGGTAAGCCAGTTCCACTGGTCCTTGGTCTTGGCCAAACGCTTTGCTAAGTATTCAAATTATGTGTTTTAATAACTCTGCTGCCTCATTATTTTTAGGAAAAACAATATTATGTGCATATTACATACTGACAAATCAAGAATGTTTTGTGGTGATCACACAAATGCAGAACAAATTTTAAGTCAAAGGCAAATTTCTTGTTTATGACTGTTAATTTTTCGGAAACCTAGCGAGTACTGTGAAATTGAAACAAGGTTCTAAATGATACAAACTCCAATACAGTATGTACATATACATTGGTTCTCAGTAATACAGCTACTGTATCGTAACCAAGTTAGATAATTCTTACTTTGGATCATCACCATATTATGGAGGTTTTTAAATGTTATCATAAGAAATAATACATTGTCCGTCATCTCTGAAACTTCAAATCATTGAATCAGTGCTTCATAGTTGACATACATTTTGGACTCAATACAGCTGAGTTATGGCTGTCAGTCTCCCAGAATTCTGTTTGGAAATGTGTCATGGCTCACTGCATGGTGGACTGCTGCCTGTTGTCAGTGTAGGTAAGTCTAGTCTTGTCTGCATGCAAACGTGAGTCACTGCTCTCTGCTCGACACTCATCTCTTAATCAATGACCTTTCTGGTTAGGGTGATGGATGAGGGACAAATGCAGTGTAAGCACACTTGCCTTCCGTGCTGTTTCCTGTTCCCCTCCCACTGTCTATAGCTGTCATTCCCCCTGAAGGTCAACATTTTACACTGCTGCTAAAGGCTTCAGCGTACAAGTGTACTTCTGATGATGCACTTAGCAGATACTTGCACGGGCTTGTGTGTTTTGCTTGTAGATTACTTCAGCTGCATGTTCTGTTTGTCATCACTGGTGGAGTTTCCATACTTTTGTTTTCTGGGTGTCGTTCATGCTGTTGTGTCTGTGTTGGTGGGTGTACGTGTGTGTCCTCTCTCCAGGCCAGATTGGAGCATGAGTTCCTAGATTATAAGGACCTAGCTGCCCTACCAAAGATCAAGGCCATTTATGCGGTCCAGCAGCCAGACCTCATATCCTCCTCATACCAGCCCTACTACAGATACACCTCTGATGACAGGCTAGACACTTACATCTATGGGGAGGTACTACTGCGACACACTCCAGGCCAAATGTGGAACTCGTCTCTCTCTTTTAGGCAAAAATGTTCAAATGGACCCCCTAAAAAATGCTTTTGAGCTGCTTGTCTTAGTACATTTAGTATTTGTTCATTTATGTAACAGTGATGCCTCGGTTTTCATTCGGCCCGGTTTTAGTATGATGTTGTTTTAGTCTAATATTTTCACCAAAAATATTTTCGGGGTTCAAGTGGGAATGGGTACCTTGACCTTAGTTTTGAATTGATACTGGTACTCAATTGTACCAATTGTCGGTACTTCATATCTGTTAATACCGGTAAATGTTATTGTATAAAAATATTTTTATACTTTTAAAGCCAAAATTTAATCCTGATTTGTGCTTTTCAGTTGTTATCTTGTTTTCTTACACTACGGAGGCATTAGCAAGTATTGTAATGTAGAATAAAGTATACTGTAATATGCTGTTGCAATTCTTAGATGTTAAATGCTACAGTGTGTTATCGTAGCCAGGAATTAGTCTTTGCCTTTATGTTCAAAGTGCCAGTCTTTTTTTTTGTTGAGCCCTACAAAGTGTTATTAATATTATACTTATTACTCAAATCTGTTTGTTCTGAACACAATCAGTTGTAGTTTTCATTACCAAATTTGGATGTTTTAAAAATCTATCCATTTATCAATTTTCTACAGCGTGTCACTCCTCATGTAAAATTGCTAATGCTATTCAGCAGCATGTCTTTGGAAAATTCAATCTAAATTAGCTTTGAGCTAGCACATTTTAAAAAACAAAATTTTTAAACAGATCAATAAGGAAAACCTAGGTGCCAATGTATATGCAATTAGAGTTTGTTTAAAGGTGCAAAAATCAATACATCAAACATTGTCATTGACACAATTCCCACTTTGAGATTCTGTTTGTTAACTGTAGCTGATGTAAAACTGCATGATTCAAATGAATACAAATCCTTACTTATCTTAATGTGTGGATCTTGATAAGGTCATCTAGTTCATCATGTGTTTGAAACCATTCTTCTCAGCTTGACTCAAAAAGCTGTTTTGTTCTGATTAACATACTTATGGACGCCTGCCAAGAAGCAGAACAACTGTAAATATATAAGCTATTGTTGTAAAGTACAGTATATACTTCTGATGCATTGTTGCACTTTTTGTATTTTAAATAACATTTTGTGTCTTATTCTGCAGTCTCTTGGGACACTCTCTCCCTATTCTCAGGTAGGCATTCCTCTCACAGTGTTACAAGAATAGCACTTAAAATACTTGAAACCACTTGACTCTTTTCATTTGTCCTGTTGTACCTCCCATCTGTCTTCAAAGGACTATGACTGCTTGGACATAAAGCAGAGACGATGCTCCAGTCCAAGTTATATTGACTCCCCAACCTACAGTCGTCAAGGGACGTCACCTATCATGCCACGCTCTCCGCAGCACTTTGCGTACCCCGGTGAGTGTGGTGTCATTCCGTTTTAGAATCAATCAAGCCATTTTGAATGCTGAAAGCCAAGCAGTCACAATACTTGAATTTTATCACAAAACATTGGACCTTTTCTGCAAGAAGAAATGCGAGATCATTGACAAGTTACAGTGATGCTACATGGTGTCAGTGTTGAATCAAATCTATTTTCCTCAGAAGTATCTTTAAGTCTCTCAGAATGTACACACAATTTCTTTGAATTCAATATGATTAAATGTTTATTCGGTGTACTTCGGGCAACCCCTCTTACACAAAGATAATCAGAAATCGGAGTTGTGACAGTGGATCTATAGATAGTCTCCCATTTTGCATTATGTGCATTTTACAAAAAACCAGAAGCAATGTATGACTATATAATTGTTTTCAACACAAATAAGTCAGAGAAGTATATAAAAAAATAATGACATATACAGTGGTACTTCAGCACCTTAATTTTTGAGTATTTTCATACTTAGGCAGGCAGTTCGGCAGAGCTGTGCTTACACGGCAAAACAAAAGCCACACAGCGGACATTAATCCATGAAAATATGGAGAAGGTGCCAAATGGTTTTCCTGACGTGTTTTAGTTCTTTGTTTTCTACTTACTCAACAAACCGGACGATGGAGCATCAGCCTTGCTCAATGGCTCATTTGCCGACAACTCTGACCCCTTCAGTCTTTCACTCAACAAAACAACAATTTCCAAGTTCCTGTTGTTACAGTACAAAGAAGCAGCCCAAAAAATACACAGCATTGGTTCGGTTCATATAATTACATTACTTTATAAAACTACTGTAGTTGTTTGTAATACATTATACTGTTTTGATTTTCAAATAACATTACCTAACATTACCTATCAAAAATATATATATATATTTTTTTTAAAGGCATGTTACATGTAAAAATTATGCTGTTTTTAAATTGGTTTGGATTGTTGGAAGCTCAAAAAAGCTATACTTGCAGAAACTCTGAAGTTCTGAACACCTACTTAGTGCCCTAGTGATTAGAGTGTCTGCCCTGAGATCGGTAGGTTGTGAGTTCAAACCCTGGCCGAGTCGTACTAAAGGCTATAAAATGTGACCTGTTACCTCATTACCTTTAAAATCACCAAAAATGATTCCCGGTTGCGGCCACCACTGCTACCCACTGCCCCCCTCACCTTCCAGAGGGTGATCAAGGGTGATGGGTCAAAGCCAGAGTACAATTTTGCTACATCTCGTGTGTGTGACAATCATTGGTACTTTAACTTTAACACCTGTATCTTCCCTGAAGTAAAGCAGAATCGTACAGTATTTGAATTCAGAGGTGATTTCGATTGCGGTGTATTTATGAGGCGCTTATGCCTTTGTTGGGTTGTGCTGCGGCTGGCTGCAGGTTCCGAGAGCGGTAGAAGCTCACCTTATTATGGCCAAGAGGGGCGGTCCAGCACGCCGACCACCAACCAGCCCCCAAAACATTTCCATGTACCAGGTAAGACACCTCACCACTTTATCTCAGTCTCTCAAAAAAAAAAAAGAAGGTTCCTTATGAATGAACACATAAAAAGTCCTGTTTTTATTAAGCACTTAATCCCTTTTAGCGTCTATTCTTACCCTCATACTGCATACTTGACCTTCTTTTATCGTCCTTTACAACCAATTCTCCTTCTTCACTTCCCATTGTTCCAAAAGAAACTCAAATTCTTGAGCCTTTCTGCTTTTATGCCAATGCGTTTCAATGTTCCATCTCCTCTTTCTCTCACCAGCCACAGGGGAGCCCAACATCTACAGGAAGCCTCCCATCTATAAGAGAACGGGTACAGTGCAGTTAGCTCCGCCTTAGCCTGCCTGTCCTCCTGTCAGTGTAGTCATGCTGTGCTTGGCGTCAGTGTTATTACTGATCTATTGATGTCTTTCAACAGCCCCGTAAGGACAGAGTCTAGATTTATATTGACATCGCATTTACTATTTCAAAGAGAGGAATCCCAAGCAAAACGTTACTAATAGCATCATTCAGACTGACTTTTAGGTATTTTCAATAAATACAATAAAAGCTGTTTTTAATGACCATAACTAAAGTCAAGTTTATTTACTGTGTGAAATGTACACTTGGCAAAATAAATACATGCATACTGGAAAACTGCACAGTGTTTATTCAGGGTTGAGGTTTTTCAACTTTATACTGTAAATGGGACTCAATGGGTTTAACCATATCCTCAATAATTTACAGTAGATTGAGTAAATTGTTTTACCGTAGCTACGGTGTATGCTTTTTAATACAGTGACTAATTTAGATGAGACCTATGATGATTTTCTTCAACATTTAAAACACTTCCTTGTGTTTTAGATAATATGTATTGGATATGTTTGGATATTGGATATGGCTTCACGGTGGCAGAGGGGTTAGTGCGTCTGCCTCACAATACGAAGCTCCTGCAGTCCTGGGTTCAAATCCAGGCTCTGGATCTTTCTGTGTGGAGTTTGCATGTTCTCCCCGTGAATGCGTGGGTTCCCTCCGGGTACTCCGGCTTCCTCCCACCTCCAAAGACATGCACCTGGGGATAGGTTGATTGGCAACACTAAATTGGCCCTAGTGTGTGAATGTGAGTGTGAATGTTGTCTGTCTATCTGTGTTGGCCCTGCGATGAGGTAGCGACTTGTCCAGGGTGTACCCCGCCTTCCGCCCGATTGTAGCTGAGATAGGCGCCAGCGCCCCCCGTGACCCCGAAAGGGAATAAGCGGTAGAAAATGGATGGATGGATGGATGGATATGTTTTGGTGGAAATGTATTATTTATGTTGCTCCACAGTCACATGTAAATACATACACCTGCCCACTTTCCGCTACATAAAAAAAAAAAAACGGCTTTTAGCAGCATTTATGTCACTGCATGTCACACATCATGCCCAAGACTAGATGAAAATAATACTTTATCCTAACTTTTCTTGTGTTTTCTCAAACGCTGCTGGCCTCATACAGAGCTCCTCACTCTCTGGTTGAGAGCTTGATTTAAAATTTAACCTAAAATATCCAGATTTTCACCTCGCTGTGATGTCACGTCGTAGCCAGTCTGCAAAACACTGCAGGCAGAGGCATCGAAAACTGCGTGCAAGCTCACGCCAAAATGCCTGAACCATAAGATGTGATGCTTTGGCATTGTTTGACACGATTATCTGACATTGTAACAGCATTTATAAGTCACAAAAGTTCAGAAAATCATCATAGCTCCCCTTCAAATATGCTCTATATTCCCAGTCTCCTTTCATAAGTACACTTTAGACCGGAAGCTTGGTTTCGAGGTTGTTTGCAATGGTGCATGTTCCTTCTGTTCTGTATGTGCTGGAATTTGTGGGTTATTTAGTGAATTGTGTCAACTTGTGCACAGACACGTCTGCCAATGATGCTAAGTACATCACAGGCCGTAATACTTCCATGCACATTTTGCAAAAGGATGACTGCAATAAGGAATTGACCACCTAATTGTATTGTAGTTCTGTTTCAGCGCAAACCAACAAGAGACACATAAATGTGCATTATAGGCCTGTTATGTACTATTTCAATGACATGTTTACTATTTTGTTTGATTTTTGTGATGTAGTGTCACTTTATAACAGCTGCTTTTCTCAGATCTAGAGCTACATCTAGCCTACAAGAACAGATTGTGTCCTCTATACGCGTAGTAAAGCTCTCACATGTCACATCTCTCTCAGGGGTGCTCCAGTAACATTTCCCTTTTCTTTTCACCCCTTTTTTCTTGAATCTAATCACATTTTTTCACTCCTCTCCACCTCCTGCTCCATTAAACCGGTGACCTTGCCACTGTAAGTAAGCTTCCTCGTACTCCCTGTTTCACTCAGTCAGTAGATGGTTTATATATATTCATGTCTGTGTCTCTCTTCTTGTGTTTGATAATCCATACCAGCACCTATTCACAAGTGTTTTGTGAACATACTTGTGTATGTGGCGTCAGATAGGTTAAAAGTGTGTCCCCCAGAGATAAGACTGTCTGTCGCTGGTGTCCATGTATTGTGTGTATTGGAATTCAATGCATCATGGATCAGGGCCGGCATGGTTAATGCCAAGCAGATTGGAGGAACGATCCATCTGACATTACGCTGCATGTCAACCCCATTGACTTCCATTGACTGTGCTTTTGTGTAGAGAGGCATCAATATGATTGCCAAACAATCATGACATGAATGGGCTGCCTAAGGCTGAGCAGTTTTTAAACTCAGTTTGAAATAGCTTTTTTTTCTTTGCTTTAACATTGATCTAGCATTGAACGCTAGAAGCAGACTCTCGAGGCACAGAAGTGTGAAGGTTGATATTGTTTTACAAAATGGAATTACTTTCAAGGACTTAAATTTGAGGATGCTATTTGATGTTACTTTTTTACGCTCAAGTGAGTCATTTAATCGGTCCAAATCAACTGCTGTTTATATGGCAGTGTTGTATTGAACAGACGAATGCTTTATAGAGAAGATGTGCCATAGAAGAGGTCTTCATGGATGCGGCTTTACTTGTATCAAACCACAGCACATCTGCTGGCTGCAGCTCAGTATTGCAATGCATTTTGCTTTAAAGGGGAACTGCACTTTTTTGGGAATTTTGCCTATCATCATTATTATCATTATAATCATTATGAAAGACAAGACAACGGTGTATTTTTTTTAATGCATTCTAACTTAAATGTAAATAAAAGTCTGCTTAAAATAGAGCCAATGAGAGGTACCCTCTTCCGCCCATAAAAACCAAGATATAACAATCCAAAAGCAGCCAACAACACTCCATTTACATTTTGTGACTGAAATATTAACCAAGTATTAATGATATTGTTATTATAAACGCCAACACAGACACACTATTTATAGCATCGCCGTGATCACTAACTTGTGTGGCTATGTTGACATCATCGGCTGGTGAGTTGCTTTCTCGCGTCGAAGCTCGTGGAAGTTTATTCTAGATCATGAATCATGCCTCTCACCTTGATAGTAGAAGAATGAGGACACAATCCAAAACGTCGGTAGAATTTGACGTCCAATTTAGACCCGGGAATGGCTAGAAAGACACTAAAAAACATTTTCTTTGCGAGGATTATGAGTAATTTTTCATCTAAACCGGAATATAACAAAATTGTAGCCGTTGGCATCCTAGTGACAGCAGATATTGTACAGTAAGTGGTGCTGTATTATGTTTGTTGGCTTTCATGAAGTCTGCAGTGAATATTAAACAGTGATGTTGTGTTTTTGAAATGAATCCGCTGCATATACTTAACATGAGCAAAATATGTAAATATTACATGTTATTAAAAATGTGCTTGTTAAGTACTTTTATAAATGTTAATGGAGGTGTTTAGATGTTTTAAGGGCTTTATAAGCAGAATAGAGCAACTCCTCTTAGGCTCCATTGTAAGTCGACTTTTGATCCCATTTATTTACTATTTAGACTGCTTAAAAAAAGAAAAACCTTAGTGTGCTTGTCTTAAATGACTATTGTGACTGAGAGGCAGAATTCCAAAAAAGTGCAGTTCCCCTTTAATCGCTTCAAAATCTGATTAAGCAACAATTAATTGCACACAAATGATATGATCTGTTAAATATTATATGTCCATTAGCATTTGCAGACTTAAGAGTTTTTACAGCTCGTATTTAGCTTTGGAGGCTGCATTTGACATGGGTGATATAACTTTACTACACTAAGGTTGTCTCAGTTCTAAGGATTCTTCAAAGAGGGATGAACATGCAGTCTTTTCCTCTTTCTTGCAGGATGCATGTTATAGGTTTTTACGGCATTTTATATATCAAACCTATTCTTGAAAAATATCTAAATATGGCAGAAAAAAGACAAAATATTATGATTTTAGTCATTTGGACGCTATTAAATATTTGTGGGACCTTTAAACCTTAAAATTCCTGTGAAAATACATAAATGTTGATACTACTGTAGTATTGTGAGGGTGAAGGTAGAAACTAAGAATGTTTCAATCAATCGATATTTTCGTGACAAAATGTGATCGCCAACTCGTGCCTTTTGATGCCGATCCACTCTGGCTGACACTATTTACTTTTACTCGGCCGACAGGTGGCTAGCAGCTAACCATGTATCTCCATACATAGTGTGGAGCTTCTCTCCGTAGCTACAAACCCCGTTTCCATATGAGTTGGGAAATTGTCTAAGGTGTAAATATAAACGGAATACAATGATTTGCAAATCATTGTATTCCGTTTATATTTACATCTAACACAATTTCCCAACTCATATGGAAACGGAGTTTGTAATAATAATCGCCTCCAGTATAATTTTCACGTGAACTTATCACTGGGAGACAAGGCTAAACATGTTACACAACGAGAGCAAGCCACGAGCAGCCATGCTAATAGTTGAGCTAACCACTTAGCTAGCTCTAAACAAAACCAAGATATTAAGTGCTTAGTAAACTTTGAGTAGTGTAAATGAGCAGGAGGACTTTGAGGGTAAGACAATGATTAAAATGAGTTAGAAATAGTAACTTAACAGTCCAGTTATGATTGATATAATACTCTTAGAATACAATAACATGGATGACTGACGACATCCATAGACACATTAGATAGTAGTTTTTGATTTTGATTAGTTATTGTGTATTGACTTTGTTTTGCACACACACTTGTATCCAATACAAGAGAATAAGGAATTAGTTTAAATATTCTGTTGATATTGTGTAAACTGTCAATACCATTTACCATCAATACATTTAAAAATGTGATAAGTATTGGTATCGATCGATTTCATTTTGATCAGCAGCATGAAACACTGATCGGAACATCATTACTGGAAACATTTGACCCACCCAACATTCTACCATAGGTTACACAATCCCATTTAACCAATTTAGACTTCTGTCCTCTATAGAATGCAAAGGTTTGTGACATGCTTCAGTCAAAATACCCCAAGAATAAGAATCAAAACACACTAGTAAGCCCTTCTAGACAGCCCTGTTCTGAACAACCTGAGACATTGCTCACCCAGGCGATTCTACTGCAGTGGTAGTCAGACGTCATGTGCTGGCCCTAAAAAAGTAAGGAAGCTGTGGAAAGATAAGGAATGTGTCGCAAGTTTAAATACATGTTTCACCCAGAAACCTATTGTACAGCCCAAGTCCTATTTCCACAACAAAGGAAAGAAACATTACATACCTCACCTTTCCAGTTGCAAACTGAAAACCGAGTTTGCACTAATGACATGGTGTCGGTTATTTGCGAAAAACACTTAGTGTCCAAGCCATTGGCAGACAAACATCAAAATAAGGTCAACATTTGTATGACTTGCTTAGAGACACGTTTTCTTAAATACACAGCGGACATTTTTATTATTTGATAGTTTATCGGTAATTCCAGTGACCCAAATATATTTATACAACTAATTAAAAAGTCAACATTTCACATAATTACAAACGTCTTGCCTAATAGAAGCAAACTATTCTTTCTCCAAATTTCCAACTGACAAAAGAAATAGACGATAACAAATGTCCAATGCAGATAACGCCGATTCTCAGGAGGATATATGATTATTTTGACACTGAAAAGTTTTCTGGGGCGAATCAGGAGATATTTAGTTTAGTTGAATTCCTATCCGCCTCAGCAAATAACACTGACACATTTCTCTCTGCTTTGTTTTTAGCCCCTTTTTCTGGCAGGTGTTGGAATATTTAACTTAGCAAAAGCTTTGAAGTCAGATGACTGCATTCAACTATGTACTTAATTTGAATGACAACGTTTTAATCTGGTTTGACAGACCAGGATGTCCGGTGTAAATAGTTTATTAGCCGTTAACATCTGTTTTGTTTTATTAATTACTTCTTCACAGACAATCATCTGAATTTAGCCACCAAAAGTAGGACCAGTGAGGACATCCTGAGGTCTTCCAGACTGTCCACCTACTCTCCTGAGCCATACACCCAATCTGAGTGTGACTACTACCCGTACCCCAGCTCCCCCAGGGGTAGGAACGACCCGACTCGTCTTGCCACATTTACTGTCTCCACTGCACCAAAGTCATCAGACTGGTGGTTATTCACCTATTCATTTAAAAAATGCCTTGTTTGATCTGTATTTCTGTATTCCTTCTCAGCCTATCGAGTGCCGAGGAGACGGTTCTCAACAGGGGGAGATGAAGAGAGTTGGAGTCACGGTCTTCAAAGAGTAAGCGCTTCATTATACCCACCGTACTTCAACATGATGTCAGAAGCAGCATAAATAATGCATTTCTTAGGTTATGGTACCTAAACTATTCTTGGTAGTTGCTCCTCTGCTCTCTGTTCACTCTGTACATCAAATGTCTCTAATGTTTTTACTACTTTCCACTGCCCATGTCTCTCTCAGATTGGGAGTGGCATAGGAAGGATGATCTTAAAGGAGGAGATGAAAGCCAGATCTGGTTCCTATGACAACGACCCCTGGGGTAGTGCGAGGAATTCTCGTAGTGGGAGCAAGGAAACCCTCAACACGACAAGCTACAGCTCCACAACCTACAACAACACCATCAACGGATGTAAGGAAGCACCAGACTCCATTTTGGGCCTGATCTACTAAGATCCAAGCGCTAAATAGAATGTACAAGCTATAAAATTGCGTGTAATCTATGAGACTGCTTGTATAATTGAAATGCGTTGCAGACCGCCCTTTTGTAAAAGAGTTTTTTTGCGTGTACAGTTTTGGGGCTTTCACACTCAATCATTTACTGCAGAGCCATGTTATCATGCTCCTGCCTGTGGTGTTTTGCTTTGTTTTTAAACGTGCAGCAGACAAACCACTTTTTATGGGCATTTTTTAATGCAGCCCTGCAGTGCAACTACAGAGGAAACCACTTTGTTTTCCTTTTTGCTCATGGGAGAGGTTGCAGCACTAACTGTGACTGTGAAGAAGAATATGCAAGAAAATGCCTTTTACAAAAAGTTTCTTCATATAGGAGATACTAATATATCTTCTATATGGAATAAAACAAATGTCATTAAAAAACACCAGCGGACACAAACATAATATTTTTGGGATTGCGATTAGACAATATGTTTGTTTTTTGACAGTCCATATATGTTTACAAGGATACGTACGATAAAGCTGTTGCGCAATTAACTCCTTTCTCACAGCCGTGTGTGTAACTCTGTCAGTTTGCACATTCTTACTACTACTACTACTAAATGAAGAAGCACTCACAATACAATTTTAGTCTTGCTAGATCACATTGCATGTGTAATGATATTTTAATGGTTTTCTCCCAGTATTGTTCGGCATTCTGCTGATGGGCATTTTTTCTGCATATTCATGAAGACAGACACACTAAAAAGATTGTGATTCTGCTCACTAAAGAGATGCAAGCTTATTAGATAAACTTTGCCTGTGCTATCAATTTTACCTGTGGACATTAGCTTGACTTAATGTCCAAATAGGAACCTCCACCTCGCAGTGAGGTCACAACATAGGCCGACTGAAAACCCTGCGAACAGAGGCATCCAAAAAAAAAAATTCAAGGCAATCCAAGCTCTTAAATAATTAATAAAACTTATATTTTCACGCTCTGGCATTGTTTTAAAACAAGTGTCCAACTTTCTAACAACATTTATAAGTCAGAAAAGACTTAAATTCATCTTAAATCCTCTTTAACAAAAGTTGTGTTAGTACAAAAAAATAAAACACCATATTACATTTTACGTATTTATTTTCGTTATTTATTATTTTATTGGTACATCTCAGCAGTTCCTATGAAAATACTTCTTAGACAATTTTGGACTTGTCTTTGGGAATTTTTGTCCATGCATAACATTTTTAAGGCCATAGGTCACTGATAATAGACCTGAGAGAAGGCCTTCTGGCTCACCAGCTCAAGTTGTAGTTCATCTATATGGGGTTAAGGGTCAGGGCTCTCAAGTTCTTGCAAAACGAAGACATAAAAAGGTTTCAACTTCCTGTTCTCACAAAGTTGAAAACATTTACAGTGGGGCAAAAAAGTATTTAGTCAGCCACCGATTGTACAAGTTCTCCCACTTAAAATGATGACAGAGGTCTGTAATTTTCCTCATAGGTACACTTCAACTGTGAGAGACAGAATGTGGGAAAAAAAATCCAGGAATTCACATTGTAAGAATTTTAAAGAATTTATTTGTAAATTATGGTGGAAAATAAGTATTTGGTCAACCATTCAAAGCTCTCACTGATGAAAGGAGGTTTTGGCTCAAAATCTCACGATACATGGCCCCATTCATTCTTACCTTAACACGGATCAATCGTCCTGCCCCCTTAGCAGAAAAACAGCCCCAAAGCATGATGTTTTCACCCCCATGCTTCACAGTAGGTGTGGCGTTCTTGGGATGCAACTCGGTATTCTTCTTCCTCCAAACACGACGAGTTGAGTTTATACCAAAAAGTTCTATTTTGGTTTCACCTGACCACATGACATTCTCCCAATCCTCTGCTGTATCCATGTATCCATTTTGGTATAAACTCAACTCGTCGTGTTTGGAGGAAGAAGAATACTGAGTTGCATCCCAAGAACACCACACCTACTGTGAAGCATGGGGGTGGAAACATCATGCTTTGGGTCTTTTTTTCTGCTAAGGGGACAGGACGATTGATCTGTGTTAAGGAAAGAATGAATGGGGCCATGTATTGTGAGATTCTGAGCCAAAACCTCCTTCCATCAGTGAGAGCTTTGAATGGTTGACCAAATACTTATTTTCCACCATAATTTACAAATAAATTATTTGCAATTCCTACAATGTGAATTCCTGGATTTTTTTTCCCCAGTGTACCTATGATGAAAATTACAGACCTCTGTCATCATTTTAAGTGGGAGAACTTGCACAATCGGTGGCTGACTAAATACTTTTTTGCCCCACTGTAAATGATAGAGAGTTGTATAATGCAAAAGCTAATTAACCATTTTCATTGACCAAATCAATGTATACCCTTTTTCATGTTGCGTATGCCATTGCCTGGTATTTAACATGTCTTTTTATGAGTGTAGCAGGGTTGTGGATGCATGTCAGGATAAGTTCATGGTTACTAACAGGGGGAGGTTGGTTTGTGAACAGCTGCTGTCAGCCTCATGCTTGGTTGAACAGCAGCAGGCATACCAGCACTGTTTGGACTTTATGCCCTCACACTGCTCTGTCATTGACAACAGAGACTCAACCAGGTGTGCACAAGTGCCAGATGTGCTGAAGCCAAGCATCATTGTCCATGCAGCACACTGATGTTGTTATTTTAGCCCCTGACATTCACAAAGCAGCTTGTCTTCATCCGCTCGCCCCTTCTTTTTTTTTCCTCTCCAAGTGCTTCTTTTCACTTGCACGCTCCATCTCTTTCGTCATCTCCCTCTTTGCTTAGCATGCCACTTCCAGCTTTCTCTTCCTCCGTCTTCCCCCCCTGACACGGTTCCCTACATTCTACCCGCTCTGTCTGTGCATCTTTGTGTGTATGTGTCTGATTCTTGCATGCACACAGCTGTGTCCCAAATCCTGTTTTATTTATGAGCAGTAAGATCTCTCATTAAAGCTCTTCTTCAGATGGGAGGGGTCACTTAGACAACAAGGGCATCAAGCCACGTCCATCCATCCATTTTCTACCGCTTATTCCCTTTCGGGGTCGCGGGGGTATCGCAATTAAATGGGCGTCTTCCTTCCCTATCGTTCATGTGAATTTGTGTGATCCTCCCAATGCTTAATGGAACAAGTGTGTCATTTACATCTTTTTTTATTTATGTATTTAATGGTTTTAATTGTTTTTATGTTTGCCTTTCACAGCACCACGATCCCAATACAGCACTGACAGTGGTGAGTTACCTACCAAAAAAACTATGCAAGTTTGACAATAACTATATAATTATAATGGTATCGCAAAACAGAGGCTGTGTGTTTAGAAGTACAAATATCAGAAACAAAGCTTACCCATTAGCTTTGTTTGTGGTGAGCTCCCTCTTCTGGCCCTGACCTGACAGTGCAGTTTTATTTCCATGTATCCACAATTGAAATCAGATATGTTTTTTTCTGACCTGAAAATTGAAGGGTAATTAAAGAAAGTTTTCATTCATACTTGTGTTCCTTTTTCTCTTATGTAATTCAGATTGTGTTTGCAAGTCTGCCTCACTTCCAGGATATAGACGCAATGGCATGCAACGAGTAAGACTGACTTTGAATAAACACACATTGCTTCTTTAAAATGTGATGTCATCGTTTTTGCATGTGACCTGCCTGAAATAAGAATGTGTCAACCGTTTTTGTTTTTTGTTTTTTATTAACTGCAGCCTCAGAGTGCAGACTGCTACCAGTACCAATATGACAGCAATGAGGTCAACTGGGCAACCAGAGGTATATTTAAATGCATTATACCAGTGTTTTTCAACCACTGTGCCTGGTGTGCCATGGGAAAATATGTAATTTCGCCTATTTGGGTTACTAATATTTTTTGCAAACCAGTAATAATCTGCAAATGTGCCGTTGTTGAGTGTTGGTGCTGTCGAGAAAGCGACAGAGTAACCATGTTGTAGTCTTCCATATCAGTAGGTGGTAGCAGGTGGCTAATTGCTTTGTAGATGTCGGGAACTCTGTTTGTTGTGATCACAATACGCAGACGACAGCTTGCAGGTAAAAAGGTATCTAATGCTTAAACCAAAAATAAACAAAATGCGAGTGCCCCTAAGACAGCTGGGGTCGGCAACCCAAAATGTTGAAAGAGCCATATTGGACCAAAAATAAAAAAATTAAAATGGGTCTGGAGCCGCAAAAAATTCAAAGCCTGATATAAGTCGTATAAGTAAGTAAGTGTCTATATTACCCTACTATCAAAGCCTGGTGCACATCTCCATTGACAGAAATGTTGTATTTAATGTTTTACCCTACACATTTTTGCAACATTGCAAAACATTTGTAAAATGGATGCTTCTCAGAGGGTGGGTTAACTTGCAGCCATGGATTGCCCAAATAGGCCTGATTAGCACTCCAGCAAATAAATGAAATAAAAAAAAGCTCACTTTTGTGCATTCACGCACAGCATAAAACGTTTGGTGGACAAAATGAGACATAGAAAGAGTGGCATAAAACTTTAAAAAACTTTTCTGTGGCAGCATCGGACAAACTTACAAACCGATCGCTGACATTAGTAGGACAAAACGGTGCTTTCCAAATACTCTCATCAGTGAAGCATGTATAACATAAACTATGGGATTTCTAACAATTACGAAGGTTTGTGTCATGTTTGTTCTCCTACAGAAAATATATTAAAACAAAAAATGTATTTTTGCTTCATCTTTTTCCATTTTCACACAGCTCCGAAAGAGGTCCAGGGAGCCACTAGGGAGGCGCTAAAGAGCCGCATGCGGTTCTAGAGCCACGGGTTGCTTACCCCTGCCCTAAGAAAAGGCTTTAAACCTTAGGGAAGGCTATGCAAAACGAAACTAAAACTGAACTGGTTGCAAAGTAAACAAAAACAGAATGCTGGACGACAGCAAAGACTTACAGCGTGTGAAGCAGACGGCGTCCACAAAGTACATACGAACATGACATGACAATCAACAATGTCTCCACAAAGAAGGATAGCAACAACTTAAATAGCCTTGATTGCTTACACAAAACAGGTGCGGGGAATAACGCTCAAGGAAGACATGAAACTTCTTCAGGAAATACTAACAAAACAGGAAAATCCACCACAATAAGAGCGCAAGACAAAATAGGAGCGCAAGACAAGAACTAAAACACTACACACAAGAAGACACCAAAAAATCCCAAATAAGTCACAGCGCGATGTGACAGTACTTTGAGACAAGAGCTATAGTCATGCAAGGTTGGTTATGGTTTGAATTCTTATCCAACACTTGCAAGAACACATTTTTATAGTCAATATCAGCTGCTGAGTTTCATGTTTTTATGTTTTCTGCTGGTG
Organism: Nerophis ophidion; assembly: GCF_033978795.1. Lineage (NCBI taxonomy): Eukaryota > Metazoa > Chordata > Actinopteri > Syngnathiformes > Syngnathidae > Nerophis > Nerophis ophidion. The sequence goes on along the minus strand of NC_084615.1, from coordinate 67,807,241 downwards.
GTGTGTCTCTGCATTTTTTCAATGACAAAAATGTGTCTTGGCTCAAAAAAGGTTGAAAAACACTGCATTATACAATATTATTCATGTAAAAAAAAACGTCATAATTGCACTAACTTTAATCTCTTCTATTTTGATGACAGCAGAACACAAGGTAAGGAATGGACACATCGGCCTGTAAACATGTTGTACAATAATTCCACTGACACTATGAGTAAGAAAGAAAATAATGTACAGTATGTATTGCCATGCAGGTTTACCCCTATGAAGCGCTCATTGTCACCACCAGAGGTCGGAACAGGCTCCCGAAAGATGTGGAGAGAGCCAGACTGGAGGTAAGATGAGCACAGAGAAAGTATTGGAAGCTTAAGCTTTTACTGCAAATTACATTTAAGCAAGGATCAAGACCTAAAATAAAAGTCAAACATACTTATTTTAATAATTATATTTTTTTCTTAGTATAGATCAGTGGTTCTCAAACTTTTTTTGTGATGTACCCCCTGTGAACTTTTTTTTTTTTCAAGTACCCCCTAATCAGAACAAAGCATTTTTGGTTGAAAAAAGGAGATAAATAAGTAAAATCCAGCACTATGTCGTCAGTTCGTTATTTATTAAATAGTATAGCAGTGCAAAATGTTGCTCATTTCTAGTGGTCTTTCTTGAACTATTTGGAAAAAATATATATAAAAATAACTAAAAACTTATTGAAAAATAAACAAGTGATTCAATTATATATAAAGATTTCTACACATAGAAGTAATCATCAACGTAAAGTGTCCTCTTTGGGGATTGTAATAGAGATCCATCTGGATTCATGAACTTCATTCTAAACATTTCCTCACAAAAAAAGAAATCTTTAACATCAATATTTATGCGACATGTCCACAAAATATCTAGCTGTCAACACTGAATATTGAATTGTTGCATTTCTTTTCACAGTTTATGAACGTACATTCATATTTTGTTGAAGTATTATTCAATAAATATATTTATAAAGGAGGGCTTCCCGGTGGAAGAGGGGTTAATGCGTCTGCCTCACAATACGATGGTCCTGCAGTCCTGGGTTCAATCCTAGGCTCGGGATCTTTCTGTGTGGAGTTTGCATGTTCTCCCAGTGAATGCGTGGGTTCCCTCCGGGTACTCCGGCTTCCTCCCACTTCCAAAGACACGCACCTGGGGATAGGTTGATTGGCAACACTAAATTGGCCCTAGTGTGTGAATGTGAGTGTGAATGTTGTCTGTCTATCTGTGTTGACCCTGTCTTGAGGTGGCAACTTGTCTAGGGGGTACCCCGCCTTCCGCCCAATTGTAGCTGAGATAGGCGCCAGCGCCCCCCTCCACATACTGTACATGTTATGTAGACCACAAGGAAGTGTTTAAAACATGGGTGTCAAACTAAATTTGGCCCTTGAGGAAAAATCTAATTAACGTTAGAGTTGGCCCGCCTGTATTATACAGCGGCAGTGTCGCTGTAACACCGCATTCACCGCTAATACTCATACTTGCTAACCCCCCCCCCTCTAAAACCTTTCTTCAAGTCCGCTTTTCCTACGTAGAAACAGCGTGCCGGCCTAGTCACATGATATATGTGGCTTTTACACACACACACACGCTAATGCAATGCAAGCTTGGTCAACAGCCATACAGGTCACACTGAGGGTGGCCGTATAAACAACTTTAAGACTGCTACAAATATGCGCCACACTGTGAACCAACACTAAACGAGAATGACAAGCAAATTTCGGGAGAACATCTGCACTGTAACACAACATAAACACAACAGAAAACAAATACACTACCTCTTCCTGGCGCTACAATATAAAAATGTATTATTAGCCTGTGGGAAAAGTTTATTTTGATATTTACCTGAGAAGGCAGCAAATAGAAAAGAGGCATTCAATTTCTATTTACATTTGATTTGATATGCCATTGCTATTTTTAAATTATTAGTATTATTTGAAACTCGATTTTGCATGTCACTATAAAGTTATATAAGTCTCACTTGTTCAATATTCAATGCAAAACTTGTTTGGGTCCCTATTAAAAGGTTAATTTGTTCAACCTTGGCCCGCGGCTTTTTTCAGTTTAAAATTTTGGCCCACTCTGTATTTGAGTTTGACACCTCTGGTTTAAAATATAGAAAAATTCATATAAAAGCAATTTATAATCTAGTGTGCCTTTTGTATGGAAATAGACCCGCTCATCGGCATAATACTGTGCGCCCCTATGGTTTGCAAAAAAACGGTTCCACCCTGAGATCGGTAGGTCGTGGGTTCAAACCCCGGCCGAGTCATACCAATAACTATAAAAATGGGACCCATTACCTCCCTGCTTGGCACTCAGCATCAAGGCTTGGAACTGGGGGTTAAATCACCAAAATGATTCTCGAGCGTGGCCACGGCTGCTGCTCACTGCTGCCCTCACCTCCCAGGGCGTGGAACAAGCTAATGTGTGTGATTATCAGTAGTAGTTACTTACTTACTTCAGAACTGAAATTATGACATTTTAATTATAATCAAAAAATAAATATAAAATAGCGTATTTCTTTGAATTCCCGCGCCTGCCTTGAATTACTACCAGGTCAAACTCGCTTTGCTAAATAATTAGCGCATGCTTAGTATTACCGCCTGGTCAAACTCGTGACGTCACGAGTGACACTTCCCCTGTCATCATTTTCAAAATGGAGGAGGCTGATTTCAATACCGGTAATTTGAAATCGCATAAAGGGAAGAAGATTAAGAGCTATTCAGTAGGATTTAAGGTCCAAGCTTACATCACACTCAAATTTTTACTGCATGCGTTTGGTAAGTGCCGGAGTGAGAAGAGGTTTTAAAATAATTAGCGCATGCTTACTTTTACCGCATGCCTTTGGTAAGCGCAGGAGTGAGAAGGGGTTTTAAATTAATCAGCGCCCCGGCGGCAATTCAATTCATTCAATACGGTAATCGTCGTTACCTGAATTCCCTGCTCTTCCAAATTCTCTTTAATCGACGCCATAGTGTATTTACTCATGCTCTTTCAACATGTCCTCAAGCATCCCTAGGAAAACAACAGTAGAAGAGGACGCAAAATTCAATACTTACCTTCTTTTTCTCTCAGCGCTGGGTAGGCTTTTCTCAGTATTTCTCCAGTTATATGGGATCACATTTGGCTTGAGTTTTTGAATTTCTTTCATTCAAACTCCGACCAAAACCCAATTTCTTCGATGTCGGACTCATTCAAGCAATTGCTGAAAATTACACTCTTGGTCAGTCCCATTTTGTCCGAGTCAATTTAACTGGATAGGTTTATACTTTTCGTCTTTTGGGGTGGAAAAAAAACGGCTTTTTCCTGTCACTCTTCAGTCTTCTTTTATGGCATAACAAAAAAAAACTGAGAGTTGGTGAAATCTTGCCAGAATTGCAGCAGTGCCTGATTGTGTCTCAAACTTGTGCTATTCTAGTTTTTTTTTTTCTGGAATACTGAGACATTTTCCTTGTTTTCTCCAGCGTCACCTTTCCCCAGAAGAGTTTGGCCAAGTGTTCGGCATGACCATCGAGGATTTCGACAGGCTGGCTCTATGGAAGAGGAACGAGCTCAAAAAACAGGCCAGGCTCTTCTAACGTGTGGACTTAAAACACTGCCATACATCCAGAGAGAATATTTCTGCACCGTTTCACTGCCATGGCTGAGAACCTGTTCTTGATCTCCTCATGCAATGAACCAAAATGTGGGCACACCAGCACAGACTTGCGGGGGATACGTAGACATGTATGCACAGACAGAGAAAAAAAAAGACGTGTGTTCATGTGCTGGAGTGGTGTGAAAGCAATACAGACTCGTAGGTGTAGACACCATGTTGTGCATTTCTTTATTATGAAGGACTTTTGAGGGCACTTGTGCACCCTGAAAACGTGATGCTTTTAATAGAAACTTTGGCTTTGCCTTAATTGTTATGCTTTCTAAGTTTTATGAGTATGCAACACCAGCAATCTCAATAAGTAGAATGTAGTCACAGTGCATAATTTATGTCACTTTATCAGTGTGAATGATTAAATGACCAGCGCGTATGAAGGCTAAAATAGTATCCGTTCATTTTCACTATTTAATTCTTCCCCCTGATTGTGCACTCACCTTTTAATACTAAATGTAATTTGACCTAACCTTGCAAACCAAATACACAGATTAACAGTACACATACATTTGATGTCACAATATTCAATATGAATACATTAAAGGCCTACTGAAATGAGATTTTCTTATTCAAACGGGGATAGCAGGTCCATTCTATGTGTCATACTTGATCATTTTGCGATATTGCCATATTTTTGCTGAAAGGATTTAGTAGAGAACATCCACGATAAAGTTCGCAACTTTTGGCCGCTAATAAAAAAGCCTTGCCTTTACCGAAAGTAGCAGATGATGTGCGCGTGACGTCACGGGTTGTGGAGCTCCTCACATCCTCACATTGTTTACAATCATGGCCACCAGCAGCGAGAGCGATTCAGACCGATAAAGTGACGATTTCCCCATTAACTTGAGCGAGGATGAAAGATTCGTGGATGAGGATAGTGAGAGTGAAGGACTATCCATCCATCTTCTTCCGCTTATCCGACGTCGGGTCGCGGGGGCAGCAGCCTAAGCAGGGAAGCCCAGACTTTCCTCTCCCCAGCCACTTCATTCAGCTCTTCCCGGGTGATCCCGAGGCACTCCCAGGCCAGCCGGGAGACATAGTCTTCCCAACGTGTCCTGGGTCTTCCCTGGATGTGCCCTAAACACCTCCCTCGGGAGGTGTTCAGGTGGCATCTTGACCAGATGCCCGAACCACCTCATTTGGCTCCTCTCGATGCGGAGGAGCAGCGGCTTTACTTTGAGCTCCTCCCAGATGGCAGAGCTTCTCACCCTATCTCTAAGGGAGGAAACTCGTTTCGGCCGCTTGTACCCGTGATCTTATCCTTTCGGTCATAACCCAAAGCTCATGACCATAGGTGAGGATGGGAATGTAGATCGACCGGTAAATTGAGAGCTTTGCCTTCCGGCTCAGCTCCTTCTTCACCACAACGGATCAATACAACGTCCGCATTACTGAAGACCCCGCACTGATCCGCCTGTGGATCTCACGATCCACTCTTCCCTCACTCGTGAACAAGACTCCTAGGTACTTGAACTCCTCCACTTGGGGCAGGGTCTCCTCCCCAACCCGGAGATGGCACTCCACCCTTTTCCGGGACAGAACCATGGACTCGGACTTGGAGGTACTGAATCTCATTCCGGTCGCTTCACACTCGGCTGCGAACCGATCCAGTGAGAGCTGAAGATCCCGGCCAGATGAAGCCATCGGGACCACATCATCGGCAAAAATCAGAGACCTAATCCCACGGCCACCAAACCGGAACCCCTCAGCACTTTGACTGCGCCAAGAAATTTTGTCCATAAACGTTATGAACAGAATCGGTGACAAAGGGCAGCCTTGGCAGAGTCCAACCCTCACTGGAAACGTGTCCGACTTACTGCCGGCAATGCGGACCAACCTCTGACACTGATCCAGGGAAGGACTAGAAAAAAAAAAAAAGACAGGGCAGTGGGAGCGATTCAGATGTTATTAGACACATTTACTAGGATAATTCTGGAAAATCCCTTATCTGCTTATTGTGTTACTAGTGTTTTAGTGACATTATATAGTCGTACCTGAAAGTCAGAGGGGTGTGGCCACAGGTGTGTGTCTCTGAGGTAAGCCACGTTTCTCGACGAGGCGAAGCGAAGGCAGTCCGTCGGGCCGGGCTGAGCTTTTTTTCCCCACTCCTCCACGGTGGAAGCATCCCACGTTCGGGGGCGGCCGGTCGGAGGAGGCAAGAGAGTCCGCAGCTGCCTCTTTGACAGGTGCACGAGGAACAACAGCAAGCTCCGCTCATGTCTACAGTAAGAGCCGACTTATTACCACAATTTTCTCACCGAATCCTGCCGGTTGACACGTGGTAGAGAACCATGTTCGCTTGACCAAAGCATCATCTTCGGGAATGTAAACAAGGAAACACCGGCTGTGTTTGTGTTGCTACAGGCGGCCGCAATACACCGCTTCCCACCTACATCTTTCTTCTTTGACGTCTCCAATATTAATTGAACAAATTGCAAAAGATTCAGCAACACAGATGTCCAGAATATTGTCTAATTATGCGATTAAAGCAGACGACTTATAGCTGGGATCAGGATGGAACAAAATGTTCGCTACAATCCGTGACGTCACGCGCACGTGTCATCATACCGCGACGTTTTCAACAGGATACTTCGCGCGAAATTTAAAATTGCAATTTAGTAAACTAAAAAGGCCGTATTGGCATGTGTTGCAATGTTAATATTTCATCATTGATATATAAACTATCAGACTGCGTGGTGGGTAGTAGTGGGTTTCAGTAGGCCTTTAACTGTGTGTTGACTTTTGAGAACGTGCAATACATATTGAAAACAATGTTTGTTTGTTTTTATTTTATTGCAATAAGATGGTTTATGTATACATTAGTCTAATCATAATTTTGTAGCTTCAAGGGTTACGATTGATAACACGGAAATGCTTTCAAGGAATTTCACGTCGCTAAAGAACCAGGGTTGACGAATTGCTTCTTTTCAGTACTTTTTTGGATTTTGTCACTAAAATTAAAGTTATGATTACATTCCGTCTTGTCTTTTGTATTTTTGACAAATACTTGAAAAGTACATACTGTGTAGTATTATTCAACGCGGGGTCATCCAAACTTTTTCCACTGAAAAACCAAGAGATGCGGGCCATTTTGACAGTTTTCATTAAAAAAAACCTGTACATAATATAGATTTTCAAAAAAAAATAAAGTAAAATCTAGCAAGATCCTTTAAACATTGTCTTATGACATTGCACCTGTTTTGTCTTTTATGCCACTTTTTATGTTTGTTTTGTTTTTAGTAAGAGTCATTTTAGAATGTCCCACAGGGCCTTTAGAACAGGGGTGGCAACACTAAATTGGCCCTAGTGTGTGAATGTGAGTGTGAATGTTGTCTGTCTATCTGTGTTGGCCCTGCGATGTGGTGGCGACTTGTCCAGGGTGTACCCTGCCTTCCGCCCAATTGTAGCTGAGATAGGCGCCAGCGCCCCCCGCGACCCCGAAAGGGAATAAGGTGTAGAAAATGGATGAATGGATGGGGTGTCCAAACCTTTTCCACTGAGGGCCGCACACGGAAAAATTAAAGCATGCGGGGTCCAGTTTGATATTTTTCATTTTCAAACCACAACAAAATATATGGATTTTTTATTTTTTTACTTTTAAGTCTCCCGGGGACCATGTTTATTTATTTTGCACTATTTACTTTATTTTGCTTGAAAAATGGTAAACTGCTTAGCGTAACAGAAAACAATAAAATTATTTTAATTTGTTGTTCGTTTTCCCAAATCTTTACCATGTGTTTTATTCTGATTATAATCAATATCATCAACAAATGAAAGGCAAAGATATTTCAATAATCCATGTAAAGGGTATTGGTCAAAACTCTTTTTGCATTTACTACTTGTCTTTGGACCACTGTGGTCCACAACTTTTTTTTTTAATCTTAAGCAGGGGTGTCCAAAGTGCGGCCCGGGGGCAATTTGCGCCCCGCAGCTAAATGTGCACCGGCCCGCCACACATTCTAGAAATGCTATTGCAAAAATAAAAATAAAAACATTAAAAAAAAAATGTAATGAGGTGAAATCTAACTAGAAAAAGTTGCTATGTTGACACAGGCTGTTTTTCTTAATTTTGTCTATCTTTATTTTTCTTTTTTTGCCATTGCTCCCAAAAAAAAAAATCAATGTTCTAATGAATTATTGACCTATTAAAGTCTCCAATTATTTCAAAAATGTCACTTTAAAATGTCTTATGTGGAAAATATTGCATATATTGTGTGGTTGCCATCCAAAAACATTTTCTTTGACAAAAGAGCATAAAACAAACAAAATTATAGTTCAAACGTAAAATCGACTGATATATCTGAAGTTGATCCCGTAACTTAAATGTTGAATGTAACAACAACAAAAAAAACTAATAAAAATGTATCACTTCATGAGTGGTGCAGCTTTTGTATCCCAAAAGTATTTAATGGGATTCTATTTATCTTTTCACTGTGATTACTCAAAAATAATGATGAATTAATATTATTGATCTTTTTAAGGCTCTAATTACTTCACATCAAACATTGCTTTCTGAATGTTTTGGGCAGTAGGGAAAATACTGCTCATTTTCGTTTTATTATAAAAAAAAAAACTAATTTATCTTTGCCAGAAAAAGCATAAAACTTTTTTATTTTTCTTATTTTATATCAACCTGAAGTTGATATACTGTAAAGATATACTGTAAGCGTTAAACAAATACAAAAATAATAATAATTGGATTAGTTTTTAATATTTTAATGGATTTAAACCAGGGGTCACCAACACGGTGCCCGCGGGCACCAGGTCGCCCGTAAGGACCAGATGAGTCGCCCGCTGGTCTGTTCTAAAAATAGCTCAAATAGCAACACTTACCAGTGAGCTTCCTCTATTTTTTAAATTGTATTTATTTACTAGCAAGCTGGTCTCGCTTTCCTCGACATTTTTAATTCTAAGAGAGACAAAACTTATATAGAATTGAAAAATCCAAGAAAATATTTTAAAGACTTGGTCGTCACTTGTTTAAATAAATTATTTTTTTTACTTTGCTTTTTATAACTTTCAGAAAGACAATTTTAGAGAAAAAAATACAACCTTAAAAATGATTTTAGGATTTTTAAACACATATACCTTTTTACATTTTAAATTCCTTCCTCTTCTTTCCTGTCAATTTAGATCAATGTTGAAGTATTTTTATTTTTTTATTGTAAAGAATAAATACATTTTAATTTAATTCTTCATTTTAGCGTCTGTTTTTTCGACGAAGAATATTTGTGAAATATTTCTTCAAACGAATTATGATTAAAATTCAAAAAAAATATTCTGGCATATTTATAAAATCTGTAGAATCAAATCTAAATCTTATTTCGAAGTTGATTTTAACCTATTTAAAACATGTCGTCAAAATTGTAAAATTAATATCAATCAGAAAAATTACTAATGATGTTCCATAAATTCTTTTTTTTATTTTTTCAAAAAGTTTGGAATTAGCTAGTTTTTTCCTTCATTTTTTTCGGTTGAATTTTGAATTTTATCCATCCATCCATCCATCCATTTTGTACCGCTTATTCCCTTTTGGGGTCGCGGGGGGCGCTGGCGCCTATCTCAGCTACAATCGGGCGGAAGGCGGGGTACACCCTGGACAAGTCGCCAACTCATCGCAGGGCCAATCTTGAATTTTAAAGAGTCGAAATTGAAGATGAACTATGTTTCAAAGTTTAATTTTCATTTTTTTTGTGTTTTCTTCTCTTTTAAACCGTTCAATTAAGTGTTTTTTCATCATTTATCCTCTACAAAAAAACATCCGTAAAGGGATTTTTTTTTAACAGAAATACCCTTTTTTTTTTAGATATATATATATTTATTTCTTAAATGTAAATTGAGCAAATTGGCTATTTCTGGCAATTTATTTAGGTGTGTATCAAACTGGTAGCCCTTTGTACGATGAATTGATTAACGTGGACCCCGACTTAAACAAGTTGAAAAACTTGTTCGGGTGTTACCATTTAGTGGTCAATTGTACGGAATATGTACTGTACTGTGCAATCTACTAATAAAAGTATGAATCAATCACCCCTTCGCATTAATCAGTACCCAATAAGTAGCTCTTGGTTTCAAAAAGGTTGGTGACCCCTAATTTACGTTGTAACCTGGCAGGTTTTAGGACCCGGCGGCGTTCCTCCATGGTTCCCCCAGCCCACCCTGCCCTACAAGACCGGGGCTCTTTCAAAGTGAGCACAAGGAGTCATGGTCGTCCTCTGACACTGCATGAAGTCTCTCACGGACGCCATCACCTGCAGGATGAATTCAAACGGCACTAAATGTAAGTTTTTAAACACAAAAACGTCTTGAGCGTGGTGCGTTGACTTTGACTGTCACGCCCACTGTGAGTGTATTCTGCAACACCCCTGACTGCAGCATCTCTTCAAAAATATACAAACATTTAAAAAGTACTAGGTTTTACATTATGTATTAATGACATTTTACTCCCCTTGAATTTGTTAGCACAGTTCTAAAAGTGGGATTATGGGTTGGATGCATTTCTGAAGGTTTTCTTATTAAAGCACCTGTAAAATCACGCGACTTTCAAAATAAAAGCTTAATCTATCTATACATGTGGACCTCAGTGTAATGCACATCTAGTTCCAGTTCTATGTTTCATAAATGTGAACTTAAGCTGCACCTACACTATATTAACACTTAAGTCTCTTAGTGCAGTGGTTCTCAACCTTTTTTTTAGTGATGTACCTCTTGTGAACATGTTTTTTAATTCAAGTACCCCCTAATCAGGGCATATCATTTTTGGTTGGAAAAAAGAGATAAATAATTAAAATACAGCACTATGTCATCAGTTTCTGATTCATTAAATTGTATAACAGTGCAAAATATTGCTCATTAAAAGATATAAAAAAACTAAAAACTTGTTGAAAAATAAACAAGTGATTCAATTATAAATACAGATTTCTACACATAGAAGTAATCATCAACTTAAAGTGCCCTCTTTGGGGATTGTAATAGAGATCCATCTGGATTCATGAACTTAATTCTAAACATTTCTTCACAAAAAAAAAGAAATCTTTATCATCAATATTTATGGAACATGTCCACAAAAAATCTAGCTGTCAACACTGAATATTACATTGTTGCATTTCTTTTCACAGTTTATGAACTTACATTCATATTTTGTTGAAGTATTATTCAATAAATATATTTATAAAGGATTTTTGAATTGTTGCTATTTTTAGAATATTTTTTTAAAAATCTCACGTACCCCTTGGCATACCTTCAAGTACCCCCAGGGGTACGCGTACCCCCATTTGAGAACCACTGTCCTGATCAGAGCAAAACATTTTTGGTTGAAAAAAAGAGATAAAGTAAAATACAGCACTATGTAATCAGTTTCTGATTCATTAGATTATATAACAGTGCAAAATATTGCTCATTTGTAGTGGTCTTTTTGAAGTATTTATTGAACTGGGGAACCACTTTTAAAACCATAACTAATGATATTGTTTTGCTGCAAAAAAAAAGCTGTACGGCTAATAAACAAAGCAGGATATTATGACCATACCCATCCATTATTTGTTAAATCAAAACTTATGAAATTTCAAGATATTGTTTATTATAAAATAACACAGATAATGTTCAAAGCAAAAATAAATACTCTTCCAGAAGGAATTCAAAAATACTTCTCTCTACAGACCAGCAAATACAATCTAAGAGATGAATCTAAGTTTATTTTACCAAAAGCAAGACTAGTGGTTAAACGTAGATGTTTATCTGTTCTCGGTGTTAATTTGTGGAATTCTGTTGGTAAAGAAATAAAAATGAGTGACTCAGTATTTAATGTCAAAAAGAACATGTCACAATGTATTTTAAAAAGTTATGTGAACTAGAAATGTATGTTTGTTTGGTTAAATGTTGTATTTAGAAGGTATGTATGTTTATCTATTTACAGAAAAGTGCATGTGTGTAGGTACATATTTTTGTATTGTTTGTTGGGGGCAGCTTGAATGTGGATGCTGAATGACTATATTTCTTTTTGTTTTGCAGAATTATTAGAAAAGGTAACTTAATTGAATGTAAAAAATTTATGTTGGGCATATAAGCTTTTTTGCTTCTGCCTGTTTCAGTCATGTTATTCATTTTTGAATCGTGATCTATGTTTGAATATGTTTTTGTTAGACTGAAAATAAACTGAACTGAACTGAAACTGAACTGAACTGATTTGGAAAAAAAATATATAAAAATAACTAAAAACTTGTTGAAAAATAAACAAGTGATTCAAGTATAAATAAAGATTTCTACACATAAAATTAATCATCAACTTAAAGTGCCCTCTTTGGGGATTGTAATAGGATTCATGAACTTAATTCTAAACATTTCTTCACAAAAAAAAAGAAATCTTTAACATCAATATTTATGGAACATGTCCACAAAAAAATCTAGCGTCAACATTTCCATGTTGTATTTCTTTTCACAGTTTATGAACTTACATTCATATTTTGTTGAAGTATTTTTCAATAAATATATTTATAAAAGATTTTTGAATTGTTGCAATTTTTAGAGTATTTTTAAAAAATCTCACGTACCCCATGGCATACCTTCAAGTACCCCCAGTGGGACGCGTACCCCCATTTGAGAACCACTGTCTTAGTCTACACAGAACACATGTAGGACAAATAAAAATAAGTATGTTCAAATACAATGATTAAATGTACACAGAACAATAATTATGAACATTAACATATTGTACCATTTTTTTTTTTTTTTTTTTTTTCGTCTTCCGCCCGAATGCAGCTGAGATAGGCTCCAGCACCCCGCCGGGACCCCAAAAGGGACAAGCGTTAGAAAATGGATGGATGGATAGTTGTTTACTCACTGTGGTGTATTATTCATTTATTATTTATGTATTCACTGTTCTGTTACAGAGAACAAGGAACTGGGTTAAAACTGCTATGGTAAGAAAAGGGGTAGGATTAAATAAGCTCTGCTTCTTCCTACTCCTTTTCGGAAGTGCTGTAATGAAACAACTGTAAACATGTGATGCATTTTATTGTATGCGTGTTAGAAAAAAAAAACAGCTGAGATAGGCGTGTTCATCACTATACGAAGACCCTCGGTTTTGATTCCCTGGCTCGGGGTCTTTCTGTGTGGAGTTTGCATGTTCTCCCCGTGCTCGTGTGGGTTCCCTCCGGGTACTCCGGCTTCCTCCCACTTCCAAAGACATGCACCTGGGGATAGGTTTGATTGGCAACACTAAATTGGCCCTAGTGTGTGAATGTTGGCCCTGCGATGAGGTGGAGACTTGTCCAGCCAGTATAAAATGGACGGATTGATCATTTGAAAAATTGGAATTTGCATTGAAATTGCTTCACCCACTTGAGGAAGTGACATTAAATTAATCCTCGTTCATCCATGCTGACTGGACACTGGCAGAGAGTTGGTGGGCGCCCGAGGGTGGCGTCAGCTCTCTTGGTTGCTTTGTTGGGTCTGCTCCTTTCTTTGGCCATGCTCCCCCCACCCCAGCAGACAATGACGTGGAACACCGCAGAGGTCACCACAGTGTATGTTTTTTTTGTTGTTGTTTTACTTTTGTGGCTGGTTGCATCAGCTCTGCTCTTTTGATGTATTTAAAGGCCTACTGAAATGAGATTTTCTTATTTAAACGGGGATAGCAGGTCCATTCTATGTGTCATACTTGATCATTTCGCGATATTGCCATATTTTTGCTGAAAGGATTTAGTAGAGAACATCCACGATAAAGTTCGCAACTTTCGGTGCTAAGAGAAAAGCCCTGCCTCTACCGGAAGTCGCAGACGATGACGTCACATGTTTGATGGCTCCTCACATATTCACATTGATTTTAAAGGGAGCTTCCAACAAAAAGTGCTATTCGGACCCAAAAAACGACAATTTCCCCGTTAATTTGAGCGAGGATGAAAGATTTGTGTTTGAGGATATTGATAGCGACGGACTAGGGAAAAAAAAAAACGCGATTGCATTGGGACGGATTCTGATGTTTTTAGAGACATTTACTAGGATAATTCTGGGAAATCCCTTATCTTTCTATTGAGTTGCTAGTGTTTTAGTGATTTTAATAGTACCTGATAGTCGGAAGGTGTCTCCACGGGTGTCTTACGCGCAGTGTCTCAGGGGAGTCGACGGCAGCTATCAGCTATGGACAGCACAAGCTCAGCTTTTCTCCAGTAAGAACTGACTTTTTAACCACAATTTTCTCACCGAAACCTGCTGGTTGACATGTGGTCGGGATCCATGTTCTCTTGATCACGCTCTGATCCACAGGAAAGTTTCACCTCCAGGAATTTTAAACAAGGAATCACCATGTGTTTGTGTGGCTAAAGGCTAAAGCTTCCCAACTCCATCTTTCTACTGTGACTTCTCCAATATTAATTGAACAAATTGCAAAGGATTCAGCAACAGAAGTCCAAAAAACTGTATAATTATGCCGTTAAAGCAGACGACATTTACCTGTGTGTGTGTGTGGAGCACTCATACTTCCTAAAAACCCGTGACGTCTTGCGTACACGTCATCATTACACGACATTTCCAGGACGAAACTCCCGGGAAATTTAAGATTGCAATTTAGTAAACTAAACCGGCCGTATTGGCATGTGTTGCAATGTTAATATTTCATCATTGATATATAAACTATCAGACTGCGTGGTGGGTAGTAGTGGGTTTCAGTAGGCCTTTAATGTCCTTTGTGTTCTTTGATGTTTCCCTCTTACACACATGTTTATGTGTGCTATGGCTATGAGGTCTTTTTTCCCTGGCTTAGATCAAATGTTTTTTCTCAACCCCCGCCCCCTTCCCGATCATTTACCTGTTTCTCCCCTTTTTTGTAAGGGGCGCCGGATGTTGTCCGACCCAACAGCGATCCTGTTCCGTCTCCGTGTAATGTTTGTCTGCTCTTGAATGGGATTGTGCTAAAAAACCTAATTTCCCCTCTGGGATTATAAAGTATTTCTGATTCTGATTGCAATTTACTTAAATGACTTGTAGCCAACTAACAGGAATCATTTGTCACGTTTAACAAAGGTTTTGTCTTAAATACTAAGAATACTTTACAGGGGTTAGTACATGTGCCTCACGATACGAAGGTCCTGGGTTCGATCCTGGGCTCTGGGTCTTTCTTTGAGGAGTTTGCATGTTCTCCCCGTGACTGCGTGGGTTCCCTCCGGGTACTCCGACTTCCTCCCACTTCCAAAGACATGCACCTGGGGATAGGTTGATTGGCAACACTAAATTGGCCCTAGTGTGTGAATGTGAGTGTGAATGTTGTCTGTCTATCTGTGTTGGCCCTGCAATGAGGTGGCGGCTTGTCCAGGGTGTACCCCGCCTTCCGCCCGATTGTAGCTGAGATAGGCGCCAGCACCCCCCGCGACCCCAAAAGGGAATAAGCGGTAGAAAATGGATGGATGGATGGACTTGTAGCCAACTAACAGGAATAATTTGTCACGTTTAACAAAGGTTTTGTCTTAAATACTAAGAATACTTTACAGGGGTTAGTACATGTGCCTCACGATACGAAGGTCCTGGGTTCGATCCTGGGCTCTGGGTCTTTCTGTGAGGAGTTTGCATGTTCTCCCCGTGACTGCGTGGGTTCCCTCCGGGTACTCCGGCTTCCTCCCCACTTCAAAAGACAAGCACCTGGGGATAGGTTGATTGGCAACACTAAATTGGCCCTAGTGTGTGAATGTTGTCTATATGTGTTGGCCTTGTGATGAGGTGGCGACTTGTTCAGGGTGTACCCCGCCTTCAGCCCGAGTGCAGCTGGGATAGGCATCGAGATGGTCCACTTATGGTTATCATTGTTACATTCTTATATATGCCTCCCACTCGTGAACTCTTCACAGAGAATCCTGCAGTGGTTTAGTATTGAGACAATACAAAAAGTGCAACTGGTTCAAGTGTGTTTTCTGGGATCAGCCTGCACTACATTGCATTGTTTTACTGGAAACAAAAGAACAAAAGCAGCCCCCCCCACCACCACCACCACCACACCCCTTGGCCTGAGGTGCATAACATCATTCTTAACATTCTGCAAGTTACTTCGTTGGAGTTTTTGATCACCAGTTGCAGATGATGGTTAATGTATATTTTTTACTACTTGTAGGACCATAAAGTCTGGCTTCATGCCTCTAGCCTGGTAAACATGCAACACTGATTAGAGGACCAACCTTTATGGGCAGTTTTTTAGTGGTGCAAGGAAATAGCTCTAACTCCATACGTTCCCATAAAACTAATCTATTCATCCCTTCAGTTTTTGCTGACAAGTCCCAGCTTTGCATCACTAAGGCAGCATACAAGCGGATGTTGTCAGGTCCAAACAAATCCCATGTCTGTCATCTCAAACTCTCTCAACACGCAGATTAGGAACATCCAGGTATTTGGCCTTAGTGACTATGTGGGCTTTGTTTGCATAAACCTCACAGGAGAGAAAGTCTCTCTCAGGACCATCAAACTTGGAAAATGACAAATCCTGAATTTTTTATGTAATGAGGATTTAAGTCACCATATATTGTTTGTTAATTATATGGATGTAACAATTACCGTTATAATGATAAACCCTGGGTATAATTTAATTATTGTATAAGAAATGATAGATTATCTCACTTAGCAAAACTCAAGGTGATACTGCTCATATCCTGGAGATATCCTCATATCTTAAAGGCCTACTGAAACCCACTACTACCGACCACGCAGTCTGATAGTTTATATATCAATGATGAAATATTAACATTGCAACACATGCCAATATGGCCTTTTTAGTTTACTAAATTGCAATTTTAAATTTCGCGCAAATTATCCTGCTGAAAACTTCGCGGTGTGATGACGCGTGCGCGTGACGTCGCGGATTGTAGCGGACATTTTAATCCAGTACCGATCCCAGCTATAAGTCGTCTGCTGTAATCGCATGATTACACAGTATTCTGGACATCTGTGTTACTGAATCTTTTGCAGTTTGTTCAATTAATAATGGAGACGTCAAAGAAGAAAGATGTAGGTGGGAAGCGGTGTATTGCGGCTGCCTTTAGCAACTCAAACACAGCCGGTGTTTCCTTGTTTACATTGGGACGGCGTGGCGCAGTGGGGAGAGTGGCCGTGCGCAACCCGAGGGTCCCTGGTTCAATCCCCACCTAGTACCAACCTCGTCACGTCCGTTGTGTCCTGAGCAAGACACTTCACCCTTGCTCCTGATGGGTGCTGGTTAGCGCCTTGCATGGCAACTTCCTCCTTCAGTATGTGTGTGTGAATGGGTAAATGTGGAAGTACTGTCAAAGCACTTTGAGTACCTTGAAGGTAGAAAAGTGCTGTACAAGTACAACCCATTTATCATGTATTTATTTATTTATTCCCGAAAGCTGACAGTGAAGCTTTACTATGGAACAGAGCGGTCAAGCGAGCATGGTCCCTAACCACATGTCAACCGGCAGGTTTCGGTGAGAAAATGGTGGCAATAAGTCGGCTCTTACCGTAGACATGAGCGGAGAGTTTGCGTCATTCTTCCTGATGCTGCGGACTCTCTTGCCTCCTCCCAACGGCCGCCCCCCGACCGTCGGATGCTTAATCCGTGGAGGGGGGGGAGAAATCTCAGCTCGGCTGCCTTGCCTCGTCGAGAAACGTGGCTTCCCAAGGAGACACTGGGGGTAACCACACCCGTGGCCACCCCCCTCCGACTTTCATTTACCACCATATAATCTCACTAAAACACTAATTGTTGCGATCCGTGACTCGGATCTTCACAAATTATTGTTTATTTTTCCATCTTTGTTCTTATTCTCCGTTTGATCTGTTTATTTCCCGTTTAGTCCATCACCATGGTTACTTATTAGTTTCAGCTGTTACTCCCGGTTTCTGCACACCTGTTCTCTGTTAATCACCTTCCCTTTATAAGCCTTCCTCCTTTCATTCTTCTGCCGGGGACTCTAGTTTGTTTTCACACAACGGTACGTCTGCTTTGCACTTTTGCTTACATGCAATTCCTGTATTATTCTCGCGAGCTCTCACGCTGCACAATTTTATTTATTCTTAGCTCTCATGCTAAATGTTTTGTTTTCCCCTTTGTGTGCCTATGTGCCAGTTTAATTTACTATTTGTTTATCCTAGCTTTCATGCTAGCGTCTTTTGTTTGCCTTTCCTTAGCTCCAGTATTTTTGTTTTCTAGCACCTTTTGTTATTCAAATAAATAGTTAAACCTTACCTTTGCTGTGTTCTATTTTGACGCATCCGCGAGGGAATCGAACCCGGCACCACGATGCCGAACAGACGTAACACTAATAATACAATAAGCAACACTAGTAAATGTGTCTAATAACATCTGAATCGCTCCCACTGCCCTCGTCTTTTTTTTTTTTTTATAGTCCTTCACTCTCACTTTCCTCATCCACAAATCTTTCATCCTCGCTCAAATTAACGAGGAAATCGTCATCCGCAACCGCATCACTAAAGTCGTCATCTACCCGCACCATCATTTTATCAACACCGCCCACCACCCGCCCGTTGTTATATATATCAAGGGTCGGCAGCTTTTACGACTCATAGATCCTATTTGACCCGTTTCACAGAGTATAGAAGATAATGGGAGCCGCAATCATTCTCGCGACAGTTTACTGGTGCTTATTTACATAACGAGATTTAGGGCGTGCTATCAAATAAGAGATTTTCCAGAATTATCCTAGTGTAACAAACAGTTCAAGGTGTCCTAAGTTAACAGAGAGTGTGAGGAGGAGGAGTTTTGTCCTTTCAGAGTTGCCGTGGGGCTGTGACGTAGGGTGTGTGGTTGTGGAGAGAGAGGTGTAAAGGAGTTCACATTAAAAAAGCGGTGGATACCGGACCTGCTCTAATGTCTCCCGTTTATTATTTTATTATATAAGTACACTCTATAGGCGAACCCAGGACACTCGGCTACACTAGTAAATGTGTCTAATAACATCTGAATCGCTCCCGCTGCCCTCGTCTTTTTTTTTTTTTTATAGTCCTTCACTCTCACTTTCCTCATCCACGAATCCTTCATCCTCGCTCAAATTAATGAGGAAATCGTCGCTTTCTCGGTCCGAATCGCTCTCGCTGCTGGTGGCCATGATTGTAAACAATGTGAGGATGTGAGGAGCTCCACAACCCGTGACATCACGCGCACATTGTCTGCTACTTCTGGTACAGGCAAGGCTTTTAATTAAAAAATTATAACTTCCATTAATTCACACCAATAATGTCATAGCATGATATTGGTGATAGAAAAAAAGTATAAGAAATGGTATAACTTATATACAAACGACTTGTTAATTAAAGGACCCCGTTTTGATATTTCTATTTAGTTTAGTTCTTTTTTTACCAACTTATCGATGTAAGAATGCTTCAAACATGTTTACATAGCCTGAGTTAAGATAGTCAAACATCTCCCTGCTGCTTATACAAGAGGCGGATACGTTGGATTTATAGTTGTCCGCCATTGCAGAGATTTTTATGAGCAGAAACAGGTCACAGTTTTATTTGGATCACATTCATTTTGCATGTTTGTAGTTGTGATCCCAATGAGGCCATAAAATGTGCCATTTAAAAGACTGTTAACTGATGAGCTAACTTTTTCTGGGAATTTCTAACAACTTAATTTATAACAACTCATAACTAATTCTATGATTTATCAATACACCAAAAAAGGGCCTTGAATGCTCTCCAAGAATGATTTGCTCCAACAGTATTGATGATGCAAAGTAGACAGCGAGTAATATGTAGCCGTGGTTGCCTCTAAGTACTGTATATCCCTGAATGGAAGCCATCTGGAGCAGCTTTGTCATAAAGTTATGGTTTTTGTCTTGGAATCAGAGCATCAGGTGGGTGAGAGAAGGGAGCGGCAGTCCCCATAGAGAAGCAGTGTTGAAATTTTGTTTTTTTTGCAGCTCAGCATCAATGATGAATCGCGGTCATTGTCAGGCTACTCTGGAGCATATGGATGAAGTTGTGGACAAAGCTGTCTTTTGGATAATGGTGCATACATGCAGCACACTGGGGAAACCCTGTTCCATCCATGCATATGCACATCTAGCCATTCCGTGTATCAGGGATCACCAACCTTTTTGAAACCAAGAGCTACTTTTTGGGTACTGATTAATGCGAAGGGCTACCAGTTTGATACACACTTAGACGTATCATCGCTCATCCATGCGGACTGGACATTGGCCGGGAGTGGAGTCGGCTGTCCTGGTTGCTTTGTTGGGTCTGCTCCTGTCTCTGGCCATCCTCCCTCCACCCCAGCGGACGATGGCGTGGAACACCGCATAGGCCACCACAGTGGATATGTTTCTTTTACTTTTTATTCATAGCTGTATGTAGAAGTGTCTGGTTGTATCTGCTGCTTTAATGTCTTTAATGTCCTCTGTGTTCTTTGATGTTTGATGTTTCCCTCTTACACACATGGAAGAGGGATGTGTACTATGGCTATGAGTTGTTGTTTTTTTCCCTTGGCCTCAGTGTGCACCCCCTCTCCAGGGCCCAGGCTAAGACCGATTTTTTTATTTTATTTTAATCTTCTATTCCCCCCCCCTGTTTACCTATGTCTCATCTTTTTTTGTAAGGGGCGCTGGAAGCCGGCAGACCCGTCAGCGATCCTGTTCTGTCTCCCTTTAATGTTTGTCTGATCTTGAATGGGATTGTGCTGAAAATTGTAATTTTCCTGAAGGAACTCTCCTGACGGAATAAATAAAGTACTATCTAATCCAATCCAATCTATGGCCAATTTGCTCAATTTCCCTCTCATAAATAAATCTATATAGATATATATTTAAAAAATGGGTATTTCAGTCTGTCATTCCGTCGCACATTTTTTTTCCTTTTACGGAAGGTTTTTTGTAGGGAATAAATGATGAAAAAAAACACTTAATTAAACGGTTTTAAAAGAGGAGAAAATACGAAATAAATGAAAATTAAATTTTGAAACATAGTTTATCTTCAATTTCGACTCTAAAATTCAACCGGGGAAAAAATGGAGAAAAACTAACTCATTCGAATCTTTTTGAAAAAATTTAAAAAATAATTTATGGAACATCAGTAGTATTTTTTCCTGATTAATATTATTTTTGGGATTTTGATGACATGTTTTAAATAGGTTAAAATCCAGTCCAACACATAAGACCAAGCTATATTTCTAACAAAAACAAATCATTATTTCTTCTAGATTTTCCAGAATTTTTTCAATAAGAAATTCAAAAGACTCTGAAATCAATCAATCAATCAATCAATCAATGTTTACTTATATAGCCCTAAATCAGTAGTGTCTCAAAGGGCTGAACAAACCACTACGACATCCTCGGTAGGCCCACATAAGGGCAAGGAAAACTCACACCCAGTGGGACGTCGGTGACAATGATGACTATGAGAACCTTGGAGAGGAGGAAAGCAATGGATGTCGAGCGGGTCTTACATGATACTGTGAAAGTTCAATCCATAATGGATCCAACACAGCAGCGAGAGTCCCGTTCACAGCGGAGCCAGCAGGAAACCATCCCAAGCGGAGGCGGATCAGCAGCGCAGAGATGTCCCCAGCCGATACACACATAATAAGATTTAAATTTGATTCTACAGATTTTCTAGATTTGCCAGAATTTTTGGGGGGAATTTTAATCATAATAAGTTTGAACAAATATTTCACAAATATTCTTGGTCGAAAAAACAGCAGCTAAAATGAATTAAATTAAAATGTATTTATTATTCTTAAAAAAAAAAAAATACTTGAACAGTGATTTAAATTGTCAGGAAAGAAGAGGAAGGAATTTAAAAAGGTATGTGTTTAAAAATCCTAAAATCATTTTTAAGGTTGGATTTTTTTCTCTAAAATTGTCTTTCTAAAAGTTATAAGAAGCAAAGTAAAAAAATAAATTGAATTTAAACAAGTGAAGACCAAGTCTTTAAAATATTTTCTTGGATTTTCAAATTTTACTTGAATTTTGTCTCTTAGAATTAAAAATGTCGAGCAAAGCGAGACCAGCTTGCTAGTAAATAAATAACATTTAAAAAAATAGAGGCAGCTCGCTGGTAAGTGCTGCTATTTGAGCTATTTTTAGAACAGGCCAGCGGGCTACTCATCTGGTCCTTACGGGCTACCTAGTGCCCGCGGGCACCGTGTTGGTGACCCCTGCCGTATATAGTGTGGAGCTTGGATTGACAGCTCTTTACTGGTGACAAAGCTGTAAATCCAGTACGATAGTGGCTTCTGTAATTAATGATGCATACTGCTGTCGTTACCATGCTGCAAGTTTGTGAACCCCATTTTGATTCAACAATATATGTTCAAACAATGTGACATATATTATTATCATATACTGTATTTCCTTGAATTGCCGCCGGGGCGCTAACTAATTTAAAACCTCTTCTCACTTCGGCGCTTACCAAAGGCATGTGGTAAATTTAGCCCTGCGCTTGAAAATTTGAGTGTGATGTAAGGATACCATCATGAAAAGCACATCCATCCATCCATCCATCCATTTCCTACCGCTTATTCCCTTTCGGGGTCGCGGGGGGTGCTGGCGCCTATCTCAGCTACAATCGGGCGGAAGGCGGGGTACACCCTGGACAAGTCGCCACCTCATCGCAGGGCCAACACAGATCGACAGACAACATTCACACTCACATTCACACTCTAGGGCCAATCTAGTGTTGCCAATCAACCTATCCCCAGGTGCATGTCTTTGGAAGTGGGAGGAAGCCGGAGTACCCGGAGGGAACCCACGCATTCACGGGGAGAACATGCACACTCCACACAGAAAGATCCCGACCCTGGATTTGAACCCAGGACTGCAGGACCTTCGTTTTGTGAGGCAGACGCACTAACCCCTCTGCCACCGTGAAGCCCTGAAAAGCACATGTAATAAAAGAAATAAAAAAAACGTTATTATGGTCTTACCTTTACTTATAAATGAAATCCATGCACAGCTACTTCTGATCAAAAGCATCAATAACTTTATAGAAGTCTTCCTTATCTTTCTTCAGTTTTAAAAGTCTCTCCATCTCGATTGAGATCTTCCTTTATTACCTCCTGCTTCGATTGAAATTCCAGTTTAGAAAACTGTTTTATTTTAGACACGTAATCCTCCATGTTAAAAGTGCAAGCGAGAGGAAAAAATAAACACATGCTGCTCACTCTTGCTGCTTGTTGTCACTTCTTCTGCCGCCGAGTAGTCGCAAGAAGGATCACTAGCGCCCTCTACCACCAGGAGGAGGGAGTCATTTAATGACTCATATTTGACACACGCAGCTACGGTATATTAATAAAACTTAGCTGCTTACTGTTCTTTTTAGCATATTCAATAGCTTGGACCTTAAATCCTACTGAATAGCTCTTAATCGCCTTCCCTTTATGCGATTTCAGATTATTGAAATCAGCCTCCTCCATTTTGAAAATGATGACAGGTGAAGTGTCACCCGTGACGAGTTAGACCCGGCGGAAATTCTAGGCATATGCTAATTATTTTGCGAAACGAGTTTGACCCGGCGTAAATTCTAAGCAGGCGCATACTACGTACGCAGCGGCAACTCAAGGAAATACGGTAGTGCAATTTGTATTTTCAAACGGGGAACAACTATTGAGTTGTTCATGTAATCATTCAACACAATTTGAGATGTCCGATAATAGCTTTTTTGATGGGGGCTGGTGGGGGGGGGGGCAGGGTTTGGTGCTAGCGGGGTGTATAATAGTCAGGATGACTCATGGATGCAAAGGATTCTGGGTATTTGTTGTGTTGCGTTTATTTTGTGTTACTTTGAGGATGTTCTCCCGAAATGTGTTCGTCATTCTTGTTTGGTGTGTCTTCACAGCGTGGCGCATATTAGTAGGAGTGTTAAAATTGTTTATATCACAACCACCAGTGTACTCTGTGTCACCCAGTATGCCTCTCAGTTGTGTACATGTGTCTGCTGAAGCCACATATAACATGTTGCTGGACTAGCCTGCAGTTTATACATGTTGTTGAAGGTGTCAAAGGCAATGGCTTCATTGCTCGCCCTAATTCTTGTTAACTGGGTGACCGCCAGCAGATATTCGCGAGAATATTTGCTGTTCCTATTGTTTCTTAATTTTGTGACACGGGTCCAAATGGCCCTTTTGAGTGGTAAAGGTTGCCGATCCCTGAACCATGTATTTCAAATAATTCCGAAAGGTTCAACCGCCAGCCGCCCGAATTTATTTAAAATCTAATTCTTCGTCATGTCACCCGCCCTACACGGTTTATCCGCGGACTCCGCGGATGAGACCGCAAACCGCGCATCTCTAGTGCACATATACTGTATTTGCGATTCTGCCACCTACTGGTGTTTTATAGTTACACGATACCGTAAGTTGTGTAATAGACAACATACTGTAGTGCCTTTACGCAAGCGTTGCTGGGTATGTTTATTCTAGTCAAGCTGTTGAAGTTAACATCTGCAATTAATGTGTGCATGCATTTGCTATTTAATGAATTGTGCTACCCACTTTGTCCACCGCCGCTAGGACAGACAGTGTTTACTACTTTCCTATGTCGCAATAAGTTCTAGTTCCAGTGGTTTAATCTTCACTACCCTCCTGTCGTGGCGGCAAAAAAAAGCCAACGAAAAATCAAAACATACTAGTGGAATTTATCCTGCACACTAAGCTGAAGTCTCACAAGATTTGCTGGGGTTTCGAGTGACGTCATGGACTTTTGTATTTCACAGAGCTGCTTTTGATGGTTCCCAAGTTCCTGGGGGCTTTCCTCACTATTGTCTGTGAATGAAATGTTATTCCAATCTGGAGAGAACCCAGCTACAACAACAGCATCCAGGATGCACTGAGAGGAAATATTATTTCCATATATTTATATGTGTAAAGGGCTGTGTCCTTTTTGATAGTATTATGTCTGTAAGGTTTTACTTTTTGTTTCCCAAACTTTTCCAGTTTTTTTTTTGTTTTTTTTTTTGCCTGACCTCAATTCCCCTCATTTTTCACATGTCCCATATCCATAAAATCATGTTTGGTGTACCTAAGGTTTGCGTGTATTGAAACATGTCCAAATTTGATAGTGCACGCAGAGCTGATTTTTTTTTATTTTTATAATGGCATTAATTTTTCATATATATGCATTTTCTTGCGTCTGGAACATTCGAACGCACGCTTGCAGTTAGTGCAAGCCATTGATCGCCAAAGCGCACCTTCAGCGTGCTAAAAAAGTGGGTTCCGTTGTCGGTAACACTGCAGGACTGTCTCTAAAATTTGGTGCCTATTTTTCTGCTGCATGTTTTGAAACATAAAAAACGCCACAAAGCTGCATAGTTTGTGCAAAAATCTAATTTAAATAAGGGGGTCTGCATCACAGACTTAGACTTCCTTTTTATTGACATTTAAATTTGAACTTTACAGTACAGATAAGAATGAAATTTTGTTGCATTAGCTAATGGTAGTGCAGGATAAAAGAGCAATAAGGTGCAGATATAAATAAATAGATTACAGTACAGATAAATATATTGCACTTTCGTATATGTATTCATGTTTATGGATGTATGTTTTATTGTCTTTTTATATTCCAGTGAGTTAATCCATTTTGGGGGCGAATTGAAGGGATTTGGTTTGGTTCTGCAACGGAGTCTGCAGAACCTCTTTCTAGAGACCAGCAGTGAAAACAGTCACTGTCACAGTCAAAATTGTGCACCTACTATCAATTCTACAAGCATTCTTAGTAGCTCACACGCAACATGCCCACTAATAGTAAAATTTTTGTGTTTGCACACGCTGTTTAGCGCATTTGGATTTTAGTAAATCAGACCCTTAGTGTATTAGTTAATAGGGTTGATTAGAGGACTCCAAGGTTCAAACCCTGTTTCCATATGAGTTGGGAAATTGTGTTAGATGTAAATATAAACGGAATACAATGATTTGCAAATCCTTTTCAACCCATATTCAGTTGAATATGCTACAAAGACAATATATTTGATTTTCAAACTCATAAACTTTTTTTTTTTTTCCATATAATAATCAACTTAGAATTTCATGGCTGAAACACGTGCCAAAGTAGTTGGGAAAGGGCATGTTCACCACTGTGTTTCATCACCTTTTCTTTTAACAACACTCAATAAACGTTTGGGAGTTGAGGAAACTTATTGTTGAAGCTTTGAAAGTGGAATTCTTTCCCATTCTTGTTTTATGTAGAGCTTCAGTCGTTCAACAATCCGGGGTCTCCGCTGTCGTATTTTACGCTTCATAATGCGCCACACATTTTCGATGGGAGACACGTCTGGACTGCAGGCGGGCCAGGAATGTACCCGCACTCTTTTACTACGAAGCCACGCTTTTGTAACACGTAGCTTGTCGTTGTCTTGCTGAAATAAGCAGGGGCGTCAATGATAACGTTGCTTGGAGGACAACATATTTTGCTCCAAAACCTGTATGTACCTTTCACCATTAATGGTGCCTTCACAGATGTGTAAGTTACCCATACACCCCCATACCATCACAGATGCTGACTTTTGAACTTTGCGCCCATAACAATCCAGATGGTTATTTTCCTTTTTGTTCTGGAGGACACCACGTCCACAGTTTCCAAATATGATTGGAAATGTGGACTCGTCAGACCACAGGACACTCTTCCACTTTGCATCAGTCCATCTTACATGAGCTCAGGCCCAGCAAAGCGGGCGGCGTTTCTGGGTGCTGTTGATAAATGGGTTTGGCTTTGCAAAGTAGAGTTTTAATTTGCACTTACAGATGTAGCGACCAACTGTAGTTACTGACAGTGGTTTTATGAAGTGTTCCTGAGCCCATGTGGTGATATCCTTTATACACTGATGTCGGTTTTTGATGCAGTACCGCCTGAGGGCTCAAAAGTCCGTAATATCATCGCTTACGTGCAGTGATTTCTCCAGATTCTCTGAACCTTTTGATGATTTTACGGACCGTAGATGGTAAAATCCCTAAATTCCTTGCAATAGCTCGTTGAGAAATGTTGTTCTAAAACTGTTCGACAATTTGCTTACAAATTGTTGACCCTCGCCCCATCCTTGTTTGAGAATTACTTAGCATTTCATGGAAGCTGCTTTTATACCCAATCATGGCACCCACCTGTTCCCAATTAGCCTGCACACCTGTGGGATGTTCCATATAAGTGTTTGATGAGCACTCTTCAACTTTATCAGTATTTATTGCCACCTTTACCAACTTCTTTGTCATGTGTTGCTGGCATCAAATTCTAAAGTTAATGATTATTTGCACAAATAAAAAATGTTTATCAGTTTGAAAATCAAATATGTTGTCTTTGTAGCATATTCAACTGAATATGGGTTGAAAATGATTTGCAAATCATTGTATTCCGTTTATATTTACATCTAACACAGCTTCCCAACTCATATGGAAACGGGGTTTGTACATAATCTATAACTAGCCAAACATTTCTGGGTATGTACTCACCCAACTGTAAAAGCCTAATGACACATCGCTGTAATCCACAAATGAGAGTGATGCAACTGTTAATGGTAAACCCTAATGCAGAAAACATTTAGACTTTGTGTCTGTCAGGGCAAAATCAATCAATCAATCAAAGTGTATTCATATAGCCCTTAATCACAAGTGTCTCAAAGGGCTGCACAAGCCACAAAGATATCCGATTCAGATTCCACATCAGGGCAAGAAAAAAACTTAACCCAACCCAAAACAAGTGACATGTTTCATTGATGAGTGCGTTTGATTTATTGTTGTGTACATCCATCCATCCATCCATTTCCTACCGTTTATTCCCTTTCGGGGTCGCGGGGGGGCGCTGGCGCCTATCTCAGCTACAATCGGGCAGAAGGCGGGGTACACCCTGGACAAGTCGCCACCTCATGCAAACATTTATAATAACTTATGTTTTATCATACAGAATAGTATATTCCTTTGCCATTAGGAATGAGCTGCATATCATTAATAGGGACTCTCAAACTGTGGTAGGTGGGCTCCATCTAGTAGTACGCCAAATAATCACTTAATTAAATATTCAAAGAGTGTTACTATTCAAACTGTGTGTAATGTTACAGATACCAAAATATTAAATATACTTGTCAAACAAAACCTCTGCCTTGTTTTTAATGACTAATTGGGCCTATTACGCTACTGTATTATTATTAGTCATTATGGTGGTATTTAAAAAGCCAATGTGGAAGTAGTGTCAAAGTGCTTTGAGTACCTTGAAGGTAGAAAAGCGCTATACAAGTACAACCCATTTATCATTTATTTAAGTGTTTTCTGAGGTGCTACTTGGTGAAAAAAAGTTTGAAAACCACTTCCATAGATGATGAGTGACATCTAAGTGGAATTCCCCTGAGCAGACTGTAGATTTATATGACTCTGATGGTGCATTGTGGGCACAGCTGTCTGGTTTCCACAGTGATACTGTGCACAATGTCACTTTACACTGCAGTGTTTTCCGAACAGTGAGCTTAAAAGCAATTTAGTCATAATGGCATTCAGGGTTTGTACGGGTGGTTAAAAACCTTGAAAATGCTTGGATTTTAATGTTGTGTTTTTAAGGTTTGAAAAATGCTTGAATTTTGGGTGAAGTGCTTATAAATGTTTGGAAATGTTTGTCATATTTCTTGGCAGTCTGACTCCATCCATCCATCCACTTCCGCTTCCGCTTATCCGAGGTCGGGTCGCGGGGGCAGCAGCCTAAGCAGGGAAGCCCAGACTTCCCTATCTCCAGCCACTTCGTCTAGCTCTTCCCGGGGGATCCCGAGGCATTCCCAGGCCAGCCGGGAGACATAGTCTTCCCAACGTGTCCTGGGTCTTCCCCGTGGCCTCCTACCAGCTGGACGTGCCCTAAACACATCCCTAGGGAGGCGTTCGGGTGGCATCCTGACCAGATGCCCGAACCACCTCATCTGGCTCCTCTCGATGTGGAGGAGCAGCGGCTTTACGTTGAGCTCCTCCCGGATGGCAGAGCTTCTCACCCTATCTCTAAGGGAGAGCCCCGCCACACGGCGGAGGAAACTCATTTCGGCCGCTTGTACCCGTGATCTTATCCTTTCGGTCATGACCCAAAGCTCATGACCATAGGTGAGGATGGGAACGTAGATCGACCAGTAAATTGAGAGCTTTGCCTTCCGGCTCAGCTCCTTCTTCACCACAACGGATCGGTACAACGTCCGCATTACTGAAGACGCCGCACCGATCCGCCTGTCGATCTCACGATCCACTCTTCCCTCACTCGTGAACAAGACTCCTAGGTACTTGAACTCCTCCACTTGGGGCAGTGTCTCCTCCCCAACCCGGAGATGGCATTCCACCCTTTTCCGGGCGAGAACCATGGACTCGGACTTGGAGGTGCTGATTCTCATTCCGGTCGCTTCACACTCGGCTGCAAACCGATCCGGTTAGAGCTGAAGATCCCGGTCAGATGAAGCCATCAGGACCACATCATCTGCAAAAAGCAGAGACCTCATCCTGCGGTCACCAAACCGGAACCCCTCAACGCCTTGACTGCGCCTAGAAATTCTGTCCATAAAAGTTATGAACAGAATCGGTGACAAAGGACAGCCTTGGCGGAGTCCAACCCTCACTGGAAATGTGTTCGACTTACTGCCGGCAATGCGGACCAAGCTCTGGCACTGATCATACAGGGAGCGGACCGCCACAATAAGACAGTCCGGTACCCCATACTCTCTGAGCACTCCCCACAGGACTTCCCGAGGGACACGGTCGAATGCCTTCTCCAAGTCCACATTCATAGTTGGAGATGGCATTCGACCGTGAATTTTTTTTTCACTGAATGTACATGAAAATAAAGAATGTGGGATTTACAATATTAACATTCATAGTTAATATTGTAAATCCCACATTCTTTATTTTCATGTACATTCAGTGAAAAAAATTTCAAATTCCATCCCATTTTTTAAGGCAGTCTGTCATAACGTTTTTAGCTTTCAATCATTATTGTGAGGTTTTGTATTAGTGTTCCTAAAAATAGATATACCAGCCCCCAGACCCGCTTTTTTTTAATCTAAATCTGGCCCCCCGAGTAAAATAATTGCCCAGGCCTGGTCTACAGAAACACTGCTTAATTTTCTATGCCCCATTCAGTTAATGATAACTGCTGGTTCGATGTTAGGCATAGGTCTGTTACGTTCCAGATGGCTCGAAGTCTAGGGATCATAGGGGAACGCAACATAAAAGTGTATAAATCAAAGTCTATAAATTAAAGACACTGAAGCCAAGAATTGAAAACAAAAACTAGTGTATTGAAAAGTGACCAGGTGGTGGGGCGGGTACAACAAGGACACAACGCTAGCCTAGTTTGGGACTACTGGTGCTGTCAAAGAAATGAACAAAACATACCAAAATACACCTCTGGAAAAGAAAGGTAAGCTGACTAAGTAAAGCTATTTAATTAGCATAAACCAAAAACCTACCTAACTACTCTAACCAAAGAGGGGGTCCAAAACATACAAGAGTGACAGCCAACACTAAGCCTGATGTCTCTATACAGAAACAAAAATCCTACATGTGTAGTGTATAGAGGCCTCTGTCTAACCTTTCCCAAGACTTGGCTGCAGATACTCTCAAAGGTTGAAAGTTCCAAAAAACTGAAGAGTAAAAAATAAGTGTTGCCAAAGAAAAAGTAGGGTCTCTCAGAACTCCAGACAGCATGTCAGAAAAATAATTCCCCTTTCCAGTGGTGAGCAGGTGATTTAAAGCGGCACAGGAGGATGAATAGTGGACCGGGATTTGCTGGTTTGATCAACAGGTGAAATGAGGAACAGCTGGGAACAGAAACCGGTTGATTGGCAGCAGAGGTCGTGGTTGAGTGTGAGCTGTTCAAACGAAAGAAGAAGAAGAAACACAAACAACAAACCACCACTACTAGGTTTTAGCTGATTTTCTGTATTTTTCCTACAGATAGCATTTGGTGACCTCAAACAACACGGCTATGGACTGATTCACACTGGTTTTTGCTTTTTGTAGGGTACTGGAAAAACTGGTAAATTGATCTGGAAAGTCCTTAAAAAGTGCTTGAATTTGGCCATCGAAAAGGTGTACAAACCTTGGGCATTGTGGTTTGACAAGTTTAAATGGGACTATAGTCCAACCAGTGTCAAAAGGTTGGACTATACTATACAGCATAGTGTATATTAAAGTATAACCTCCCATACGCAAACGGTCTGCTCCTTGGAAGTTGCAGTGAAGAGTTGGCATTAAAAAATCAATATTTCAAATCTAGAAAATAAACAATGATTTTCAAAGCAAATCGATTTAGTTTTTTCTTTAATCAATGTTTAAAAATGGATGTTTGTTAAGAATGACTTAGATCAGGGGTGTCAAACTCATTTTAGCTCAGGGTCCGCATACAGGAAAATCTATTCCCAAGTGGGCCGGAAGGGTAAAATCATGGCATGATAACTTAAAAACAAAGACAACTCCAGGTTGTTTTCTTTGTTTCACTTTGGCCAAAAGTAGACAAGCACAGTCTGAAAATGTACAAATCCCGGATAATCCTCTGGACAAAACACTTCCGGTTTGTTGAAAATTCTGAGGCAATTGGTGCAGTTTGAGAAACAAAATGAGTATAGACTTCGTCTCAGTGTATCTACAAAGCCAGGATTCAAATTTAAGTCAAAGTGTTTCTGGGATTGAACAAAAAACACAACATGTAAACTCTTCTAGGTATCAAATACTTTCTTTATCATGTCCACGTATAAATCCATTGTTAACTCAACAAACTGTAAGAAACGAAGGTAAAAACTATCCAAAAGGGTTAGGTTCTCTTTTCTCGTGTTTGACGGATAAATTTTGGGGCAACAAGGGTGCCAAATGACGATGTGTTCGAAGCAGAAGACAAAAAACAGCAGATTTTAGGTTTCATGTGGGTCGAGGAGGAGGAGCCACAGTCACCCTTTATTGTGTACATCGTGCTTGCCTAACATAATTGCTATTGTGACATCCAGTGGACACATTTAGAACAGCAGTTTATTTCGTTAAAAAAAAAAACACCTCATTTTATTAATTGGCAAATTTATCACGCGGGCCGGATAAAACCTGTTCACGGGCCTGATCCGGCCCGCGGGCCGTACGTTTGACACCCCTGACTTAGACTTATGTTCAATTAAGACAGTTTTACTCTATTTAAAACGTCACAAATTTCTGTCCATGTGTGGGATGTGTATATTAGCCTTATCCGTGCAACATCAGTTACATCCATCCATTTCCTACCGCTTGTCCCTTTTGAAGTCACAGGGGGTGCTGGAGTATATCTTAGCTGCATTCGGGCGGTAGGCGGGGTACACCCTGGACAAGTGGCCACCTCATCGCAGGGCCAACACAGACACACAGACAACATTCTCACTCACATTCACACACTTGAGCCAATTTAGTGTTCGACTTGCATCTTTCTCAGTGGATCCTTTAGTCCATGAGTGTCAAACTCTGGCCCGCGGGCCAAATTTGGCCCGCCGTATAATTTCATTTGGCCCTTGAGGCAATATCAAATTAACATTGGAGCTGGCCCGCCTCTGTAACACCGCATTCTCCACTAATACTCATACTCGTCAACCCTCTCGATTTTCCCGGGAGACTCCCGAAGTTCAGTGCCCCTCCCGAATTTCTCCTGATTTCCACCCGGACAATAATATTTGGGGCGGGCTATAAAAGCACTGCCTTTGGCGTTCTCTACATCAGTGGTCCCCAACCTTTTTGTATCCGCTTAAAAATTTGTCTCGCAGCCTGGGGGGAGGGGGTGTCCTTTTTTTTTCTTTTTTTTTTTTTCTTCTTTGTCATGAAAAATGGGACGTTTTTGTCATGAAAATGGGAGATTTTTGTGGTTGGTGCACTATTTGTAAGTGTATATTGTGTTTTTTGTGTTGATTTAATTTAAAAAAAAAAAAAATTTTAATAAAAAATTATTCTGCGGCCCGGTGGTTGGGGACCACTGCTCTACATGTCGCCACGTCCGCTTTTCCTCCATACAAACAGCGTGCCGGCCCACTCACACAATATATGGGGCTCATACACGCACACAAGTGTATGCAAGGCATACTTGGTCAACAGCCATACAGGTCACACTGAGGGTGGCCGTATAAACAACTTTAACACTGTTACAAATATACGCCACACTGTGAACCCACAGCAAACAAGAATGACAAACACATTTCGGGAGAACATCCGCACCGTAACACAACATAAACACAACCGAACAAATACCCAGAACCCCTTGCATCACTAACTCTTCCGGGATGCTACAATATACACCCCCCGCTACAACCAAACCCCGCCCCAACTCAAACCTGCCGCCGAAAAAAGGCATTCAATTTGTATTTTCATTTTATTTGATATGCCATTGATATTTTTTAATTGTTATTATTTAAAACTTGATTTTGCATGTCACTATAAAGTTAAATAAGCCTTGCTTGGTCAATATTCAATGCAAAACTTGTTTGGGTCCCTATTAAAGGATTAATTTGTTCAACCTCGGCCCGCGGCTTCCTTCAGTTTAAAATTTGTATTTGAGTTTGACACCCTTGCTTTAGTCTGAGGGAGACATAGCGTTGCGGTGATCTCATAGGACTGTGATCTGAATAATGGCGGGTGCACTGTAGGGCCTTTGTGTGGCAGCAGGCTGAGTCAAGCCACGTTGTCAACCAGGACATGAATTTAATCACACAGAAAGAGATGAAAAATGGGATTAGCTTTTACATACTGATCCTTTCCAAGATTGTGACCTTTTGGCCTCTCACCATGCCTTCACAAGCCAATGCCCATCTGTCTTTTTTGCAATATCTCTTGTCATGAGCGTGTGCATCCCTACAGCATTTGGAAAAGGCCAGGAAAACCCCCAGAGGGTTCATTCGGAGTGCACTTTATAATCATGTGTGCTTGGCTGTTAACGATCATGATATGGCGAGTCGGAGAGGAAGTAATAGATTACAGGGGACATTAAGGGTTAAAGAGACTTTTGCAGCTTTAGAAGAGAGAACACTGTCACACTTGGCAAACAATTGCAAACATTGTTGCAGTGTTAATGTATTACCAGTTGGAACATATTACTTATTTTCTCTCTTTAACTACACCAGGGGTCTGCAACCTGCGGCTCCAGAGCTGCATCTGGCTATTTAGCACCATCCGCCTCCGCTTGAGATGGTCTCCTGTGGACGGGACTCTCGCTGCTGTCTTGGATCCGCTTTGAACTGAACTCTCGCGGCTGTGTTGGAGCCACTATGGATTGAATTTCCACAGCATCATGTTAGACCCGCTCGACATCCATTGCTTTCGGTCCCCTAGAGGGGGGGGGGGGGGGTTGCCCACATCTGAGGTCCTCTCCAAGGTTTCTCATAGTCAGTATTGTCACTGGCGTCCCGCTGGATGTGAATTCTCCCTGCCCACTGGGTGTGAGTTTTCCTTGCCCTTTTGTGGGTTCTTCCGAAAATGTTGTAGTCGTAATGATGTGTGCAGTCCTTTGAGACATTTGTGATTTGGGGCTATATAAATAAAAATTAATTGATTGATTGATTGATCCTTGTGGCTCCCTAGAGCTTTTTCAAAAATGTATGAAAATAGAAAAATGTGGGGTGGGGGAATGTTTTATTAGGGTTTTAGTAGGAGGACAACATGACACAAACCTCCTTAATTATTAGAAATCCCAGTGTTTATATCAAACATGATTCTCTGATGAGAGTATTTGGCGAGCACCGTTTTGTCATTTTGGCGGTCCTTGAACTCACTGTAGTTTAACATGTATAACTTTATTCAATGATGCCAGAGAAAGACATATTTTATGCCACTCCTTCTTTGCCTGATTTTGTCAACAAAACCTTTTATACTGTGTGGAAAGGCTCAAAGGGGAGCTTGGTTGGTGTTATTGACTTGTGTGGAGTGCTTATCAAGCATATTTGGTCATTGCATTGTTACGATTTGGTCGGCCCCAAGATGCCAAAGACGGGAGCAAGCAGGAGTGGAGGTAGGAACCAGATTTAATAATAAAACACAACAAAACACTTGACAAAGGAAAAGAAAAGGCATGCCACCGCACGAAAAGCTAAATGCTACTTGTAGCAAGGGTAGAGTTCAAAAGTCCGTAAGCAGCGCGAGCCGAGCGCGCGGAAAGCTAAGCTAAAACTTAGCAGAGTGAAAATAATGAGGAATAACAATCGTAACTTGTTGCGTGAGCAAACGAAACAACCAGGAGGAACTAAGGTAGCAGGTGGTCTTAAATACAACACAAATAATTCGAAACAGGTGTGCGTAGTGAGTCCGTGCAGGAGGCGTAATTAGGTTGCCATGGTGACAATACAAAACAAGGAAGTGCGCTAACAAACGGGATCGGTAGAGTCCAAAACATGATCAAAACATAGGACAATACAAAAGGGGACTAGACATACTAGAAATGTGTGATCCGGAAGCCGGATCACAACATGCATGACTGCAAGATAATCGATGCTAACATGCTATTTAGGCTACCTGTATGCACATATTACATCATTTTGCCTCATTTGTAGGTATATTTGAGGTAATTTAATATCCTTTACTTTTATCTTCTTTGTATATAATTTAGTTTTGCATGTCTCATGACACATTATCTGTATGTAATATTGGGTGCATTTCAGATAATTTTTTTGTGTGCCATGTTGTTCCAGACCACAGCAATCATTACCAAGCTTGCCAAAGATTGTAATAAATCTATTAAAAGAAAGCAGCATGCAGATTCGGTCGTTCTGAGTCAGTCATTAGTAAATCAGAGTAGCCTCTGTGGCCATTGTTGTCATGTAGCCTCTGATTTACTAATGGTGTAAAAATGTGTGGAATAAAAATTTAAAATTTCAACATTTCTGTCAACGAAGATTTGCTTCAGCCTGCGACACATAGTCACTTTGATAGCAGGCTATTTATTATAGGTAATATAGAGACTTTCGTCATGTGTTGCCTTCACTATAAGACTTACAGTATATACGGCTTTTCATTTTTTGCGGCTCCAGACGGATTAGTTTTTTGTATTTTTGGTCCTATGTGGCTCTTTCAGCGTTTTGGGTTGCCGACCCCTGAACTACACTCTATGGAAACACATCTTAGGACATGTCCACACAAAAACGGAGAGTTTCAAAAACACATATTTGGGGTTAAAACAATCTGTGTAGTTTCAAAACTGTCTATGTCTACACACAAAAACATACACCTGCAGTCAAGAAGCCTGAGAAAAGCAACAATAACTGACTTTGTAGCATTACAACTTCTATTATGTTAATTTTGATCGACTTTAGACGTACGATGACAGGTACATTATCTTTAAAACCAGCCAGCACGTACACAGAGCCCTGGAAACATTATTAAAGAGCCAATGCACACCTGGGCTGCTGAAACCCAACACTTATGGAATTATAACATGTTCAGCAACGTTGTGGCTTGTGCAGCCTTTTGAGACTCTAGTGATTTAGGGCTGTATAAGTAAACATTGATTGATTGATGGATATTATTATTATTATTATTACTGTATATTTATATAGCACTTTTCTCTAGTGACTTAAAGCGCTTTTACATAGTGAAACCCAATATCTAAGTTACATTTAAACCAGTGTGGGTGGCACTGGGAGCAGGTGGGTAAAATGTCTTGCCCAAAGACACAACGGCAGTGACTAGGGTGGTGGAAGCGGGGATTGAACATGCAACCCTCAAGTTGCTGCCACGACCTTTCTACCAACCGAGCTATACCACAC
This sequence comes from Nerophis ophidion, assembly GCF_033978795.1. Classification (NCBI taxonomy): domain Eukaryota; kingdom Metazoa; phylum Chordata; class Actinopteri; order Syngnathiformes; family Syngnathidae; genus Nerophis; species Nerophis ophidion. The sequence goes on along the minus strand of NC_084615.1, from coordinate 67,770,919 downwards.
CCCATGTATTACATGTCCAGTGAAGTGTAGATCATTTCAATCAATCAATCAATCAATCAATATGTATTTATATAGCCCTAAATCACAAGTGTCTCAAAGGGCTGCACAAGCCACAACGACATCCGCGGTACAGAGCCCACGTAAGGGCAAGGAAAAACTCACCCCAGTGGGATGTCGTTGACAATGACTATGAGAAACCTTGGAGAGGACCGCATATGTGGGTAACCAAACCCACATATGTGTTTTTAGCACTCAAGAATATTTCAGTTCTTCCTATCTTTTTTTTGTGTGGCCATTGTTGTCATGTACGGATGTACTTTGTGGACGCGGTCTCTGCCCCACACGCTGTAAGTTTTTGCTGTCCTCCAGCATTCTGTTTTTGTTTACATTGTCGCCAGTTCAGTTTTAGTTTTGTTCTACATAGCCATGCCTAAGTTTTAATGCCTTTTCTTAGGGGCACTCACCTTTTGTTTATTTTTGGTTTAAGCATTAGATACCTTTTTACCTGCATGTTGCTTCCTGATAGCGCTTTTCTCTAGTGACTCAAAGCGCTTTTACATAGTGAAACCCAATATCTAAGTTACATTTAAACCAGTGTGGGTGGCACTGGGAGCAGGTGGGTAAAATGTCTTGCCCAAAGACACAACGGCAGTGACTAGGGTGGTGGAAGCGGGGATCAAACATGCAGCCCTCAAGTTGCTGCCACGACCTTTCTACCAACCGAGCTATACCACCCCCCATGTATTACATGTCCAGTGAAGTGTACATCATTTCAATCAATCAATCAATCAATCAATATGTATTTATATAGCCCTAAATCACAAGTGTCTCAAAGGGCTGCACAAGCCACAACGACATCCGCGGTACAGAGCCCACGTAAGGGCAAGGAAAAACTCACCCCAGTGGGATGTCGTTGACAATGACTATGAGAAACCTTGGAGAGGACCGCATATGTGGGTAACCAAACCCACATATGTGTTTTTAGCACTCAAGAATATTTCAGTTCTTCCTATCTTTTTTTTGTGTGGCCATTGTTGTCATGTACGGATGTACTTTGTGGACGCGGTCTCTGCCCCACACGCTGTAAGTTTTTGCTGTCGTCCAGCATTCTGTTTTTGTTTACATTGTCGCCAGTTCAGTTTTAGTTTTGTTCTACATAGCCCTGCCTAAGTTTTAATACCTTTTCCTAGGGGCACTCACCTTTTGTTTATTTTTGGTTTAAGCGTTAGATACCTTTTTACCTGCACATTGCCTCCTGATGTCGCCTGCATATTGTGATCACGACAAACACGATGTGTTCCCGGCATCTACAAAGCAGTTAGCTACCGGCTTCTCACTACTGATATGGTATGGTATAACATTGTTACTCTGCCGAGCTCCGCACAGCACCGATACTCAACAACGGCGCATTATTTTATTATACGGTATTTTTCGGATTATAAGTCGCTCCTGAGTATACATCGCACCGGCCGAAAATGCATAATAAAGAAGGAAAAAAACATATATAAGTCGCACTGGAGTATAAGTCGCATTTTTAGTGGGAAATTTGATAAAATCCAACACCAAGAATAGACATTTGAAAGGCAATTCAAAATAAATAAAGAATAGTGAACAACGGGCTGAATAAGTGTACGTTATATGAGGCATAAATAACCAACTGAGAAGGTGCCTGGTATGTTAACGTAACATAATATGGTAAGTCATTCAAATAACTATAACATATAGAACATGCTATATGTTTACCAAACAATCTGTCACTCCTAATCGATAAATCCCATGAAATCTTCTTCCTCGATGTCACTTCTAAACAATTCTGCCAACTCCAAAGGTATGCGTCGCTTCCTCTCGTCGTTTTCTGCTGCATATTTCACTACGTCCAGCTTGTAATCTGCAGTCCATTATCTCCTTTTTGGTGCCAGTTTTGTTCAGCCCGTCTCAGTTTTTATAAGTTACCGCCAACAATAAAATGATCCATATTAATAGCTACGGCATGTAGCATATAGCAGTTAGCATTCCATGACCCACAATGCACTTCTGCCATGACCCTCCCCCGCCGAATTCTTATTGGTTGACGTGTGTGTGACGATTGTTGACATTTTCTTCGTCTCGTCCGCAAATGAGATAATATTATTTGATATTTTACGGTAATGTGTTAATAATTTCACACATAAGTCGCTCCTGAGTATATGAAAAAAACTGTGACTTATAGTCCTAAAAATACGGTAATTACTGGGTTGCAATAAACATTTTTAACCCAAATAGGTGAAACTTTAAATCTCCCACGGCCCACCAGACTGTATCTCACGGCACATTAGTGTGCCGCGGCACAGTGGTTGAAAAACAATGTTCTAATCAATCAGTCAGGGTTTGAGCTAGATCCTTTTGGTTCACCTCCCAAAAAATGACATGTTCTTCCAGACGTAACTAGTTTCTTCTTTTCTTTTTGTTACATATTTGTAATTATTTGAGTCATCGTGACCAAGAAACATCACCACTCACCTGACATTATGGTGCATTCTTTTACATTTTAAGGCGCCTTATCCCAAACTCCATTACTGAAACCAAACTTTCATGTCACGGAAGTCTGCATTCTATCACTGTTGAGATAGCTGCTTGCCGCTATCACCGCTGTTTAATTCCCACGTTGCTGGCGGGCCGTGACACCGTGTGTGCTTAGTAGATGTGAACAATCAACGTTTCACGCTCCCCTTCAGAGGCCACCTAATGCTTAAACAGGTGAGCACACGAAACAGTTATTTCCCCTTCTCATCCCCTTGGAAACGTTGCTCACTTGTCAAGGGCTAATGAGTTTGAGGAGGTTTAACTGCCAGTAACAATTTTATTAAAGGGGCACGATTGGAGTTAGAGAGTAAGGAGGCACGTAGAAGCCTGATATCTTGTTTAAGTGACTACAATTTTAGGGACATTTTTATATGTTCAGATTAAAGGCCTACTGAAACCCACTACTACCCACCACGCAGTCTGATAGTTTATATATCAATGATGAAATATTAACATTGCAACACATGCCAATACGGCCTTTTTAGTTTACTAAATTACAATTTTAAATTTCCCGGTAGTTTTTTTCTTGAAAACGTCGCGTAATAATGACGTGTACGCTTGACGTCACGGGCTGTTAGGAAATATGAGCGCTGCACACACACACAGCTAAAAGTCGTCTGCTTTAACCATATAATTACACAGTATTTTGGAGATCTGTGTTGCTGAATCCTTTGCAATTTGTTCAATTAATATTGGAGAAGTCAAAGTAGAAAGATGGAGTTGGGAAGCTTTAGCCTTTAGTCACACAAACACACGGTGATTCCTTGTTTAAAATTCACGGAGGTGAAACTTTACTATGGATCACAGCGAACATGGATCCCGACCGAATGTCAACCAGCTGGTTTCGGTGAGGAAATTGTTGTAAAAAGTCGCTTCTTACCGGAGATCAGCTGAGCTTGTGCCGCCCATAAAGCTGCCGTCGACTTCCCTGAGACACTGGCGTCAAGACAGCCGTGGACACACACCTCCGACTACCAGGTACTATTAAACTCACTAAAACTCTATCAACACAATAGAAAGATAAGGGATTTCCCAGAATTATCTTAGTAAATGTGTCTAAAAACATCTGAATCCGTCCCATTTTTTTTTCCCTAGTCGGTCGCTATCAATATCCTCAAACATGAATCTTTCATCCTCGCTCAAATTAATGGGGAAATTGTCGTTTTCTCGGTCCGAATAGCTGTTTTTGTTGGAGGCTCCCATTAAAAACAATGTGTAGATGTGAGGGGCCCTCAACATGTGACGTCATCGTCTGCGACTTCCGGTAGAGGCAGGGCTTTTCTGTTAGCAAGCAAAAGTTGCGAACTTTATCGTGGATGTACTCTACTAAATCCTCTCAGCAAAAATATGGCAATATCGCGAAATGATCAAGTATGACACTTAGAATGGACCTGCTATCCCCGTTTAAATAAGAAAATCTCATTTCAGTAGGCCTTTAAATGTATTGTCATTTTTTTTTTTTTTATTGTTGAATTGTTTTGTTTTATTTCAATTTAATTGATATGGACACTTTATACAGTGGATATCTTTTAACTTTAAATGAATGAATCCCAAATGCGCACTTCAATGACGTTTACAAACATTTGCATTTAAAGCTGAACTCCATAATTGCTCTTTTCCTGAGTTATAATAACAGTCGGAAGCGATTGTGTTGTGGAATGTAAACGCCAGAGGCTCACTTATGATCTTTAAACGAAGCATTCAAGTAGAACAGAGTGTCAATCATTTTTGATTAAATTAAAATGTGAGAGACATTATAGTGCAGCTCACAGTATTGACTTGCCTCCCTTGTTGGGAGCGTGAGGTCATTGGTGTATTTTTTATGATAACCTAAAGCATTTCCCGTGTACAATAAAAACAGTGGGAAGAACATATTTCCTCCTCGCTCATTAATTAAATTGTATATCCTTCCGACTTCGACAAACATGTTCCACATGTTCTAATCGTAATCTGCAATACTCTTGCCTGTACTGTTATGTTGTCAGCAATAGATAGATGGATAGTACTTTATTGATTTTTTCCAGGAGAGTTCCCTCATTAAAATGTAAAATTCCAGCAGTAGCGTACAGAATTGAGATTGAATTTAAAAAGTCGAAAGTAAATAACGGGGGTAAACAGTGGGGCAAAAAATGTATTTAGTCAGCCACCGATTGTGCAAGTTGTTCCACTTAAAATGATGACAGAGGTCTGTAATTTTCATCACAGGTACACTCCAACTGTGAGAGACAGAATGTGAAAAAAAAAATCCGGGAATTCACATTGTAGGAATTTTAAATAATTTATTTGTAAATTATGGTGGAAAATAAGCAGAGGTGGGTAGAGTAGCCAGAAATTGTACTCAAGTAAGAGTACTGTTACTTTAGAGATTTATTACTCAAGTAAAAGTAAGGAGTAGTCACCCAAATATTTACTTGAGTAAAAGTAAAAAGTATGTTGTGAAAAAACTACTCAAGTACTGAGTAACTGATGAGTAACCTGATTACGGCAACAAATAATGCACAAAAACATAAAAATAGCAATGAGCATATTCAGAGCCAGGAATATCTCTTAAGCTACTAAAACAATAATATATATTAAATAATAGTACATTAAAACAAAATTTAAAAATGGCACATTGAGCCACAATAACTTAACAGCACCATAGCCTCAGTAGGCATTCATTGATTTGATTGATTGATTGATTGATTGATTAAAACTTGTATTAGTAGATTTTACAGTACAGTACATATTCCGTACAATTGACAACTAAATGGTAACACCCCAATACGTTTTTCAACGTTTATCAATTACGTAGTAAATGAACAGGTCGAGGTGATCTACCTCATATATACACACACATATCATTTATACACACACATATCATACATACACACACAAATCATATATATATATATATATATGTATATATATATATATATACAGTATATCATTCATATGTATTTATTTTGCCGTTTTTGTTCACACGTTGAAGGTGTTTTAATGAATATACATGCATGTTTAACATATAGATTTCTATCATTCACGAAGACAAGAATATAAGTTGGTGTATTACCTGATTCTGATGACTTGCATTGATTGGAATCAGACCTCCATGTTTTCAAATGGAGGAGAAAAAAAGTTCCTCTTTTCTGTCTAATACCACATGAAAGTCGTTTTCTGGCATCTTATCTGTCCAGCTTCCATATTTGTTTTTATACACTTTACAAGAAATACATTGGCGGCAAACTCCGTCGTTTGCTAGCTTGTTTGCGCTGGCTTTCGGAGACTCTTATTTTGTTAGCGCAGGCGCAATGAGGCGGCGCTTTTATTGTGAAGACAGGAACTGTGCGATCATTCTTTAGGCTTTTGACAGGAAGTACGGTTGAAATAAAAAGTGTCTTTTTTCCTTTACACTTTTGATTGATTGAAACTTTTATTAGTAGATTGCACAGTACAGTACATAATCCGTACAATTGACCACTAAATGGTAACACTCCAATATGTTTTTCAACTTGTATAAATCGGGTCATGTGACCGCCTGGCTCTGTTTGATTGGTCCAACGTCACCAGTGACTGCATGTGATTGGTGAAACGCAGGCATGCGTAGATTCTACTTTGAAGCTCTGTCATAAACCAAAACAAACAGTAATAGATCGATAAAAAAAAAAAGTAGCGAGTAGCGAGCTGAATGTAGATAAATGGAACGGAGTAAAAGTAGCGTTTCTTCTCTATAAATATACTCAAGTAAAAGTAAAAGTATGTTGCATAAAAACTACTCGTAGAAGTACAATTCATCCCAAAAGCTACTCAAGTAAATGTAACGGAGTAAATGTAGCGCGTTACTACCCACCTCTGAAAATAAGTAATTGGTCAACCATTCAAAGCTCTCACTGATGGAAGGAGGTTTTGCCTTAAAACCTCACGATACATGGCCCAATTCATCCTTTTCTTAACACGGATCAATCGTCCTGTCCCGTTAGCATAAAAACAGCCCCAAAGCATGATGTTTCCACCCTCATGCTTCACAGTAGGTATGGTGTTCTTGGGATGCAGCTCAGTGTTCTTCTTCCTCCAAACACAACGAGTTGAGTTTATACCAAAAAGTTATATTTTGGTTTCATCTGACCACATGACATTCTCCCAATCCTCTGCTGTATCATCCATGTATCCATTTTGGTATAAACTCAACTCGTTGTGTTTGGAGGAAGAAGAATACTGAGTTGCATCCCAAGAACACCATACCTACTGTGAAGCAAGGGGGTGGAAACATCATGCTTCGGGGCTGTTTTTCTGCTAAGGAGACAGGACGATTGATCCGTGTTAAGGAAAGAATGAATGGGGCCATGTATCGTGAGATTTTGAGCCAAAACCTTCCATCACTGAGAGTTTTGAATGGTTGACCAAATACTTATTTTCCACCATAATTTACAAATAAATTATTTAAAATTCCTACAATGTGAATTCCTGGATTCTTTTTTCACATTCTGTCTCTCACAGTTGAAGTGTACCTATGATGAAAATTACAGACCTCTGTCATCATTTTAAGTGGGGGAACTTGCACAATCGGTGGCTGACTAAATACTTTTTTGCCCCACTAAATGGAAATAAAATAGAAACTATAACAATAAGAATGAAAATTAAAAGCAACAATAAGAATAAAAATATAACAGTAAAATTAAGAATACAACAAGAGAAACTATGCAGTAGTGACCATCTTCTTAAAATGTATTGCACTGTTAATTGCACAGTTTTTGCACTGCAATACAGCATATCATCCCCATATAGCAAAAATACACCAAACCCAAAGTAACATAAATGTCATGCAGCATTAAGTTTACTCACTTGTGCATGGCAATCAGTAGCTAAAAATATGTTTGCACTCAGGCTGTCTTCTATTGTTTTGTCACTCCTTTTGAATTACAGCAGGAGAGTTGGTAGGCACATCCCGTGCTATCTTGTAAAAGATCAAGAGTGCATAGCAAGTAGGGTCATTCCGGACATTGGGACAGTGCAGTGGATGCATGTCATCAGACCGGATGAGGAAACAGAAGGCCGGAGGTGATATGTGATGTCATCAACGAAGGGAGGAAGTCCATCTCTATAGGGGACACATGGGCATTGGCTGGTCAGCCCATCGGGGATACTGTTGGTAGGTAGCATGTTAAATAAAATAGAATCCTCTATGGATGGGGACAAGGCTGAAGGTTTAGTATGCACTTCTGCAATATTTAATGTTAAAAATTAGGGGTGTAACGGTACGTGTATTTGTATTGAAGTGTTTCGGTACGGGGGTTTCGGTTCGGTTCGGAGGTGTACCGAACGAGTTTCCACACGGATATATTAGGTAGCGCACCGCATGTTGTGTAAAAAATGCAGAGGGAGGCACAACCCACGGCAGGCTAGCAGCGACCGGGCTAGGACAACATGCAAAAGAGCCGGAGCTGGAAGACCCTCCTACCTCGTTAACATCTCCCCTTTGGGAACACTTCGGCTTCGCGGTGCAATACAACAATGGAGGACGGAGGTTTGCCGACATTGTTCAGCAACAGTAGGGTATGCTTCTGCCAACACGTCAAACATGCTAACCCCTTTGAAACGGAACCACCCTCAAGTCAAGCTCGCTTTAAGGAAGAGAAAGAGGAGCGTGATGCAAACACCGCATTCAAACAGCTTCTTCTCGGCCAGCCAGGCAGGGCTGAAGCAATAGCAAATGTTCTTATAGCAGCACATTTAAGACCATCCATCCATCCATTTTCTACCGTTTGTCCCGTTCTGGGTCACGGTGGGTTGCTGTATTGCATTAAAACTATTTTTTGACCCACGTCTATGGTGGAAGAACAATGAGCCCATACATCCTCTTACTACTAAGTTAGCCAGGCTGGGGGGGATGAGAAAAGTTAATCTGAGGCTGAGTTGACCTGAAACTGTTTAATGTTGCACTTTTTATATGTAGAAGAAAAGTTTTGTCATTTTATTTCTTCTGAGCAACAGCCGGAGGCAGTTTAATGTTGATTAACGTGGACCCCGGCTTAAACAAGTTGAAAAACTTATGCGGGTGTTACCATTTAGTGGTCAATTGTACGGAAATATGTACTGTTCTGTGCAATCTACTAATAAAAGTATCAATCAATAAATGAAAAAAAAGCCCTTTATGTGTAGAAAGGTTTTGTTAAGAAACCATTCTGAGCCTTATCTTATTTAGTTTTTATTTTATTTAAATGTTGACCACATTAACCCTGGCAATGGACCCTGTGTGTATATGTATGTTATGTCATTGTTTACAAATTTGGTAATTAAATAACCCAAAATGTTACGTTTGCGCGGCATCGTGGATGCGCGGGGAGTGTCGCCTCTCGATGCGCAGGATCACAGCAGGCAGGAATGAAGGTATGAACAGCCTTTTAATGTGAAGTTACAAAAGAACACTGGTACAAAAGAGCAAATCAAAGGCGTGTCTGAGCACAGAAAACTAAATGCTAATATACACAGAAGACAGAGTTCGAAGTCCATAAAGCGCGGGCCAAGCGTGCGGAGGCAAGCTACATTTAGCAAGCAGAAAAATAAACAGAGACTACTCACGTAACGGTTGCAGGTGCAAACAAACTGGCGAGAGCGAACTTAGGTAGCAGAGGGGCTTAAATACAGAAAACATAATTACAAACCGGTGTGTGAATGAGCCATGCAGGAGGAGCAAATAAGTTGTCATGGTGATGAATGTAAATAAGGAAGTGCGCTAACAAACGGGATCGGTAGAGTCCAAAACATAGGACAATACAAAAAAGACAAACATGCTAGAGATGTGTGATCCGGAAGCCGGATCACAACATTACCCCCCCCTTAAGGGGCAGATCCCAGATGCCCCCAAAAGAAACAGCAATAAAGAGAACCCCCTCCCACAATGAGACAGTCTAAAAATGAAGGGAGGGTGGAGTGTCGATAAGTCCTGTGTCCCCGGATCCACCGAGGACACGCTAGGTGGCGGCGGCGGATGGAACGTCGCTGCCACAACAGTCCAGGCGGGCGAACCCGCAGAGGCCACTTTAGTTGCTGACGAAGACCCGGGCACGTCCTATGGGGAGGACGCCCGGGGTAGGACCACAGCCGTGGTCGACGTGGAGGTGGACGCGTCCATTGCGGGGGACGCCCGTGGTACGGCCACACCCGTGGCCGGAGTGGAGGTGGACGCGCCTGCTGAGGCGGACGCCCGGGGTACGGCCACACACGTGGCCGGAGCGGAGGTGGACGCGCCTGCTGAGGCGGACGCCCGGGGTACGGCCACACCCGTGGCCGGAGCGGAGGTGGACGCGCCCGCTGTGGCGGGCGCCCGGGGTACGGCCACACCCGTGGCCGGAGCGGAGGTGGACGCGCCTGCTGAGGCGGACGCCCGGGGTACGGCCACACCCGTGGCCGGAGCGGAGGTGGACGCGCCTGCTGAGGCGGACGCCCGGGGTACGGCCACACCCGTGGCCGGAGCGGAGGTGGACGCGCCTGCTGAGGCGGACGCCCGGGGTACGGCCACACCCGTGGCCGGAGCGGAGGTGGACGCGCCTGCTGAGGCGGACGCCCGGGGTACGGCCACATCCGTGGCCGGAGCGGAGGTGGACGCGCCTGCTGAGGCGGACGCCCGGGGTACGGCCACACCCGTGGCCGGAGCGGAGGTGGACGCGCCTGCTGAGGCGGACGCCCGGGGTACGGCCACATCCGTGGCCGGAGCGGAGGTGGACGCGCCTGCTGAGGCGGACGCCCGGGGTACGGCCACACCCGTGGCCGGAGCGGAGGTGGACGCGCCTGCTGAGGCGGACGCCCGGGGTACGGCCACACCCGTGGCCGACATGGAGGAGGACTCGGTTTGGCAGCAGCAGACGAAGGCGCGGGGGCTGCAACCGAAGCAGGCACCGATGCTGGTGTGGATGCCGGCAGGGAAGCATAACCGATGCTGGTGTGGATGCCGGCAGGGAAGCAGGCACCGATGCTGGTGTGGATGCCGGCAGGGAAGCAGGCACCGATGCTGGTGTGGATGCCGGCAGGGAAGCAGGCACCGATGCCGGCAGGGAAGCAGGTGCGGATGCCGGCAGGGAAGCAGGTGCGGATGCCGGCAGGGAAGCAGGTGCGGATGCCGGCAGGGAAGCAGGTGCGGATGCCGGCAGGGAAGCAGGTGCGGATGCCGGCAGGGAAGCAGGTGCGGATGCCGGCAGGGAAGCAGGTGCGGATGCCGGCAGGGAAGCAGGCGCGGATGCCGGCAGGGAAGCAGGCGCGGATGCCGGCAGGGAAGCAGGCGCAGATGCCGGCAGGGAAGCAGGCACCGATGCCGGCAGGGAAGCAGGCACCGATGCTGGCGCGGATGCCGGCAGGGAAGCAGGCGCGGATGCCGGCAGGGAAGCAGGCGCAGATGCCGGCAGGGAAGCAGGCACCGATGCCGGCAGGGAAGCAGGCACCGATGCTGGTGCGGATGCCGGCAGGGAAGCAGGTGCAGATGCCGGCAGGGAAGCAGGTGCAGATGCCGGCAGGGAAGCAGGTGCAGATGCCGGCAGGGAAGCAGGTGCAGATGCCGGCAGGGAAGCAGGTGCAGATGCCGGCAGGGAAGCAGGTGCACATGCCGGCAGGGAAGCAGGTGCAGAGGCCGGCAGGGAAGCAGGTGCAGAGGCCGGCAGGGAAGCAGGTGCAGAGGCCGGCAGGGAAGCAGGTGCAGAGGCCGGCAGGGAAGCAGGTGCAGAGGCCGGCAGGGAAGCAGGTGCAGAGGCCGGCAGGGGATCAGGTGCAGAGGCCGGCAGCGGATCAGGTGCAGAGGCCGACAGCGGATCAGGTGCAGAGGCCGGCAGCGGATCAGGTGCAGAGGCCGGCAGCGGATCAGGTGCAGAGGCCGGCAGCGGATCAGGTGCAGAGGCCGGCAGCGGATCAGGTGCAGAGGCCGGCAGCGGATCAGGTGCAGAGGCCGGCAGCGGATCAGGTGCAGAGGCCAGCAGCGGATCAGGTGCAGAGGCCGGCAGCGGATCAGGAGTCGGCTTCAGCCGAGGAGCAGGAGTCGGCTTCAGCCGAGGAGCAGGAGTCGGCTTCAGCCGAGGAGCAGGAGTCGGCTTCAGCCGAGGAGCAGGAGTCGGCTTCAGCCGAGGAGCAGGAGTCGGCTTCAGCCGAGGAGCAGGAGTCTGCTTCAGCCGAGGAGCAGGAGTCGGCTTCAGCCGAGGAGCAGGCACAGGGGCCTGCCGAGGAGAACTAAGGGACTGGCTGTGAGCAGGACTAGGACTATGATGAGTGATAAGACGAACACTAGGACTCGGGCAAGGACTTGAGAGAGGACCAGGACTTACAATCACACTAGTGCTTTGAGAAGGGCTTGGGCAACGACCAGGACTTACAGTCATACCAGGGCTTGGGCAAGAACTAGGACAAACTGTCAAAATAGGGCTTGGGCAAGGACTGGGACTAACAATCAAACTGGTGCTCGGGCAAGGACTAGGACAAAGACTAGGACTTACAGTAACACTGGGGCTCGGACAAGAACTTGGGTAAGGACTAGGGTTCGGACTAAGACCACGAGGGGAATCAGTACTAATATTACAAAGGCAAGAAACAAGACTCGGGACCGGACTCGAAACAGGACTCGGACTACGGATCAGTCTACGAGTGGAACTAGGACTACGACGACTACGAGAAAGACTAGGACTGCAACTACAATCAGAACGGAAACTCGGACCAGGACTTGGACTACGACTCAGTCTACAAGTCGGTCTACGAGTAGGACTAGAGCATGGGCTACGAAGAAGGCTGGGACTCGAACTCTGAGAGAGACTGTGACTAAAACTAGAACTAGGGCACGGACGGAACACAGGTGGAGGAGGTCTAAGAGGGCGTGACTTGACCGGGGAGAACACCGGTGGAGGAGGTCTAGGAGGCCGTAGTGGCTTAACAGGTTTAACAGGGGTAAACACCGGTGGTGGAGGTCTAGGAGGCTTAGTAGTAATACTGGCCCTCCCCTCAAGACCCGGATTCCAGACGGGGCCCAGTTGGACAGAGGCTGACCGTAAGGGCGGGCGGTGGGAGGTTTGGAGGAGGGCAGGCTCCTCCTCTCTAAAATGTTCAAAATCCTCACTAAATGAGGTGGAAAAAGGCACGGATTCAGGCGGAGAACGAGACTTGAGAGGGGGGGAAGCAGGTATGGGGGGTGAAGACTGACTAGAGTCATAGTAGTGGCGGAAAATGTCCTGGTAATAATTAATTATATTATTAAAGTCATTGTTGGGGGTGTGACTGGGCTTGGATGTGCTACAATTATCCTTGAAAATTTTCTTATATAAAATTAGGTCCTTGGGTGGAATGGGAGAAAGTTCATCTTCAAAAAACTCCTCGTCACTAAGGTCAAAAAAATGTGCAGAGGAATCCACTAAGGTGTTAACGGTGACGTCATAGGGGGGCGTGAACGGAGTGACGTCACTGTGAGTGACAGGGAAGGCGGAAGATGGTGGGATGCTAATGAGAATAACATGGTGACTGGGAACGGGAGAAGTGAACAAAGTACCAACCCGTAGAGAAGAGTCCTGGGTTGGAGCGGAGGAGTACTTGGTCGGGTATGCTGCTTGTTGGGAACGGTGTCCTGGAGGATCCAGCGCGAGGTGACGCGTTTCTGCTCGCCAGTTTCTGTTACGTTTGCGCGGCATCGTGGATGCGCGGGGAGTGTCGCCTCTCGATGCGCAGGATCACAGCAGGCAGGAATGAAGGTATGAACAGCCTTTTAATGTGAAGTTACAAAAGAACACTGGTACAAAAGAGCAAATCAAAGGCGTGTCTGAGCACAGAAAACTAAATGCTAATATACACAGAAGACAGAGTTCGAAGTCCATAAAGCGCGGGCCAAGCGTGCGGAGGCAAGCTACATTTAGCAAGCAGAAAAATAAACAGAGACTACTCACGTAACGGTTGCAGGTGCAAACAAACTGGCGAGAGCGAACTTAGGTAGCAGAGGGGCTTAAATTCAGAAAACATAATTACAAACCGGTGTGTTAATGAGCCATGCAGGAGGAGCAAATAAGTTGTCATGGTGATGAATGTAAATAAGGAAGTGCGCTAACAAACGGGATCGGTAGAGTCCAAAACATGATCAAAACATAGTAGGACAATACAAAAAAGACAAACATGCTAGAGATGTGTGATCCGGAAGCCGGATCACAACACAAAAAATGTATATATTGTTGTTTTCTTACTGTACCGAATATGAACCGAACCGTGACCTCTTAAACCGAGGTACGTACCAAACCGAAATTTTTGTGTACCGTTACACCCCTAGTAAAAATTGAATGCTTAGTTGTTTTATTAGAAAATGCAAATTTAAAGGCCTACTGAAACCCACTACTACCCACCACGCAGTCTGATAGTTTATATATCAATGATGAAATTTTAACATTGCAACACATGCCAATACGGCCTTTTTAATTTACTAATTTGCAATTTTATATTTTCCGTGAGTTTTTTCTTGAAAACGTCGCGTAATGATGACGTGTACGAGTGACGTCATGGGCTGTTATGAATATGAGCGCTGCACACACACACAGCTAAAAGTCGTCTGCTTTAACGGCATAATTACACATTATTTTAGAGATCTGTGTTGCTGAATCTTTTGCAATTTGTTCAATTAATATTGGAGAAGTCAAAGTAGAAAGACGGAGTTGGGAAGCCTTAGCCTTTAGCCACACAAACACACGGTGATTCCTTGTTTAAAATTCACAAAGGTGAAACTTTCCTATGGATGAGAGCGGACATGGATCCCGATTACATGTCATCCAGCAGGTTTCGGTGAGAAAATTGTAGTGAAAAAGTCGCCACTTACCGAATATCAGCTGAGCTTGTGCCTCCCGTACAGCTGCCGTCGACATCCCCGAGACACTGCGGGTCAACACCCGGCCGTGGACATACCTTTCCGACTATCAGGTACTGTTAAACTCACTATAACACTAGCAACACAATAGAAGGATAAGGGATTTCCCAGCATTATCCTAGTAAATGTCTCTAAAAACATATAAATCTGTCTCAATGCAACGCGATTGCAATCGCTTTTTTTTTTTTTTTTTTCTAGTCCGTCGCTATCAATATCCTCAAACACAAATCTTTCATCCTCGCTCAAATTAATGGGGAAATTGTCGTTTTGACGGTCGGAATAGCTCTTTTTGTTGGATGCTCCCATTAAGAACAATGTGAATATATGAGGAGCCATCAACATGTGACGTCATTGTCTGCAACTTCCGGTAGAGGCAGGGCTTTTCTCCAGTTGCGAACTTTATCGTGGATGTTCTCTACTAAATCCTTTCAGCAAAAATATGGCAATATTGCGAAATGATCAAGTATGACACATAGAATGGACCTGCTATCCCCGTTTAAATAAGAAAATTTCATTTCAGTAGGCCTTTAACTTTCTGTACTCAAGGCAGAGGTGGGTGAAGTAGCCAAAATAGTTGACTGAAACAAAGCCATATTTAAATGCCAGAAATACATAAGTAATTTTGAAGAATGGGCCTCGATCTAATTCAAATAACAAGTGTGCGAAGTAAAAAATTACGTGTTGTATTAGGGGGCGTGTCGCATCTGCTCTGCGCAGACTTTGTGTACATTTAATAACAAGTGCAAAAGTGGTTTGACCTGCACTATTTAAATGACGTGTTTGCGTGTACATGGCTGTCACCATGGAGACAGTCATCGTCTCCCACATCCATTTTATCACGCTCCCACCTTTGGCGTTTTACTGTGTTGTGGAAAATGCAGCACACACCTTTATTCTGTGCCACCTTTTCAGGGCAATATGGAAGCGCTCCGCCATAGGAAAAACATGTTCTTTTCATGTCTGCTGGCTCCAAGCCTTTCTTAAAGTTTTTCAGCATCACTGGATAGACGATATGTCTCTACTATTTTTATTTTAGTCCATTAATGCAAGATTCTCCCTCCGTCGTCTGTCTTTGCACAGATCGTCTCTTTCTCGCAAGAATGGCCGCAGTCATTTGTGCATAAAGCTGTGCAAGTTTGCACATGCTTTCCAAGAAAAATGTCCAACGTCCGATTCAGGTTTCATAAATCACATTGCGAGAACTAAATGCTGCGATGAGGTGGCAACTTGTCCAGGGTGTACACCGCCTTCCGCCCAAATGCAGCTGAGATAGGCTCCAGCATCCCCCGCGACCCAGAAAGAGACAAGCGGTAGAAAATGGATGGATGGATGGGTAACTAAATCATTATATTTGCATTTCTTCTTCCCAGTATTGTGGGAGTTACGAAAATCAGCATAAATTGCAGATGACTTCAAACTCGCTAAATGCATTGCGGTTGCTACTTCGCTCGTTTAAGAGACACAATCCAAGATGCACAAGTTCAGTAGATCAATTTTACACGTTTTATTTCACGCAAACCTTTCGCAGATTAGGCCCATTGTGGGGTAGTTACCATTGACTACATTTCAATGCACTAAATTATTCTGATTCCTCAAATCATTTGGTTAAAAAATATTCTACAACCCTTGGAAACACTTTAAATTGATTGTGTTTGGCTTTTGAAAAGACAGACTAACACACAGGCGATTGAAACCCGATCTCTCGAATGTGTACGTATCGCCGCTGGGGACTTTTGTGTCACGCATGTGCCGGTCTCAGTGCAGGGGATATAACCTGAAAGCGGAACCATTCAATAAAAACATAGGCAACAACTGCAATAAGAAGGAGACTGTTCATTTATTTCACATGTCAAAAGCAGCAGCAACAGCGTTTATGGATCTAACTAAAGCATTTGACGCAATAAATCACATTATTTTAATTTTAAAAAAATTTAGACCAGTATGGCATCAGAGGGGCCCTGTGAAGAGGTGGAGACTTGTCCAGGTTGTACACTGCCTTACGCTCGAATGCAGCTGAAATAGGCTCCAGGAAGCCCCGCGACCCCGAACGGGACAAGCGGTACAAAAAAGGAATGGATGGATGGGCATCAGGGGGTCGGTTCTAAACTGGATTAGAAGCTATTTAACCAACAGGAAGGGGTGCGAGCGGTCATTTCCTTTGGCCTTAAACTGCTTTCCATCAATCCACAGAGTTTATTGAATGAACTTTGAGACATTGGAAAGTCTTCTTTCCATTCTCTGTCCGAAAATACCATAAACAACTCTCCCCTACCAATTTTTGTTTTGGACATTTATCCAATTCAGCAATTTTAACACCTTTTTTGGTAGTAGTGTCATGTTTGTGTCGCAATCTAAGATCATTTTTAATGCCGTCTGCTATTTAACATCAGCATAGCCATTAGAGACGTAATATTTGTATTCTGTGCCAATAATACAGTGAATATCAGTTTTCAACAAGAACTGCACTGTTTTTTTGTAAGGAGACGCAAATAAGCCTTGTTTTGGTGTGACATGTGCCTCACAATACGAAGGTCCTGAGTAGTCCTGGGTTCAAACCTGGGCTCGGGATCTTTCTGTGTGGAGTTTGCATGTTCTCCCCCTGACTGCGTGGGTTCCCTCCAGGTACTCCGGCTTCCTCCCACCGCCAAAAACATGCACCTGGGGATAGGTTGATTGGCAACACTAAATTGGCCCTAGTGTGTGAATGTGATTGTGAATGTTGTCTGTCTATCTGTGTTGGCCCTGCGATGAGGTGGCGACTTGTCCAGGGTGTACGCCGCTTTCCACCCGAATGCAGCTGAGAGGCTCCAGCACTCCCCTCAACCCCAAAAGGGACAAACGGTAGGAAATGGATGGATGGATCATAGGTCAACCAGAAAAGCAATACATTAAAGGCCTACTAAAATGAGATTTTCTTATTTAAACGGGGATAGCAGGTCCATTCTATGTGTCATACTTGATCATTTCGTGTTATTGCCATATTTTTGCTTCGACGATAAAGTTCGCAACATTCGGTGCTAAGAGAAAAGCCCTGCTTCTACCGGAAGTCGCAGTCGATGACGTCACATGTTGATGGCTCCTCACATATTCACATTGTTTTTAATGGGAGCCTCCAACAAAAAGTGCTATTCGGACCGAGAAAATGACAATTTCCCCATTAATTTGAGCGAGGATGAAAGATTCGTGGTTGAGGATATTGATAGCGACGGATTACAAAAGTTTAAAAAAAAAACGCCATTGCATTGGGACGGATTTAGATGTTTTTAGACACATTTACTAACATAATTCTGGGAAATCCCTTATCGTTCTATTGTGTTGCTAGTGTTTTAGTGAGTTTAACAGTACCTGATAGTCGGAGGTGTGTGTCCACGGGTGTCTTGACGCGCAGTGTCTCAGGGGAGTCGATGGCAGCTATGGACAGCCCAAGCTCAGCTTTTTTCCGTTAAGAACTGACTTTTTAACCACAATTTTCTCACCGAAACCTGCTGTTTGACATGTGGTCGGGATCCATGTTCTCTTGACCGCGCTCTGATCCATGGGAAAGTTTTACCTCCAGGAATTTTAAACAAGAATCACCGTGTGTTTGTGTGGCTAAAGACTAAAGCTTCCCAACTCCATCTTTCAACTGTGACTTCTCTAATATTAATTGAACAAATTGCATAAGATTCAGCAACACAGATGTCCAAAAAACTGTATAATTATGCCGTTAAAGCAGACGACATTTAGTTGTGTGTGTGTGTGCGCAGCGCTCTTACTTCCTAAAAACCTGTAACGTCTTGCGTACACGTCATCATTACACTACGTTTCGAAGATGAAACTCCCGGGAAATTTAAAATTGCAATTTAGTAAACTAAAAAGGCCGTATTGGCATGTGTTGCAATGTTAATATTTCATCATTGATATATAAACTATCAGACTGCGTGGTGGGTAGTAGTGGGTTTCAGTAGGCCTTTAAGCGTTGTCTCTTTGCCGCACGAGATAGCCTGTTTTCCAACGGATACATTTACTGCGGAGTCACATTACCCGTCACTCCTCAAATCATAATCGGAAATACAGTACACAATACATTTACAGTATGCAATTCGCAACAATTTTATTAATGTGTTTGTAGCACCGTGTAAAAGTAATGTACTGTAAAAATAGCCCCAGTGTTCATTGTGTTGTTGCCAATGTTTTACTGCGTCGGTTGTAAGAGAAAGCTCACACCTCATTGTCACTCAATACATTTGAGTGAAGCAAAGAGCCTGTAGTCATTTCTGACTCATACTTTTCTCCATTCTCAAAGTATACAATTGTAACAGAACCCACGGTCATGTGTAAAGTGGCTTAGACCAAATAAAGGACACAAAATAATTAGGGGTGGGTAAATTAGTTGCGTTAATTATGAGTTAACTCATCAATCTATTAATGCCGACAATTATTTTATCGCACATTTGCGTATGTTGTTTACATGCTTTTATTTTGTTAACGCCTTTTCTTAACAAGATGGCGTCGCCCGGCGTCGAGGGGCTCTTGGTAAAGATGGAACATTTGGCAAAAATACCGGACAATTCTGCAAATTTCATGGCTGGCTTACAGCGTGGTCACTCCGGGATCACTTACGACCGCCAGACAATTCTGGATGTGGATAGATCGGGCCGTTTTGGACTGAATGACGCGTGCTTGCTAGACCGGCTAGCTAGCATGGGAATACTTTGCCGGCTACATCCAGCGGCTTGTGAAGCAGCGGAGTATTTGTGTTGTCTGTCTATTTATGAATAATGCAGACCAGGAGTGTTGGCTGAGTTCTTAACGTTTACTTTCAGAGCGTGCATATCACAACATACAAGATGCCGTCATGGCAACACAACCTATACCGGGCTACCGCGCATGCTCGTCACTCCTGTTGCATGCTGGGTAGGGTAGTTCTTTTATTCCCTGGCTCATAACATCACAATATAGTACCATGTATATGATGCGTTCAGTTTATCAAAGCACCAAGCAAACAATCGGAAAATTCCCATCATATCAATTCCTAGATATGGTCATAATTATTTTAAGTGCACTACGCATAATAAACACAACATTATTAATATTGCTACTACGGATAATTTGATCAAAAATTCCCTAAAGCAGCCCACTACCTATAATATAGGTTTTTTAAACATAAGATCCCTGCTAAAAAAAAATGTTCCTGCTGTTACCTCAGAAATTGCCTGTTCAGATGTTATGATTGTGGCTCAGAGATTTGTATGTAGATTATATTTATTTTCCATAACAAACAGGATAACTTAAATACCCTGGCAGTGGCAATAAGCTTAAATGTTTGTATTTACATTTTTTGAGTAGATTTTCATAAAATATGCTATTTAACTGCTACTGTTTAACAAGGACTGATTTAAATTGTGTTTGCACAACAAATGTTTTGGCGCTTTTGTTCATGTGGGAGAATATTCCAATAAAGTTGCACCACACACTACTTTTGAATTCATTATTGGGCTTTGCGTATACAATGCAGTTAATCGAGATTAATCAGAGAAATAGTGCGATTAACTTCGATTAAAAATTTTAATCGTTGCCCAGCCCTAAAAATAATACAAGACTAATAATACTGTACAAGTTTTAAGGCTGGAGAATGTATTGTGTCAGCAGTCCATGAAAGCCCAGACATGTTGTCAGCCCGGGAGATGGGAGCCGTCAGTCTTACCAAATGCCTGGAATTTCAGCAGAAAAGGGAAAGTGGTTGATAGGGCACAAACTGTGCATTGTGGGCACAGGTCACACACATCCGTCCTTCTGGTCGCCGCACCATTGTTATCATGTGGCCCACATACACCTCGGGAGAATAGAGAAAATAGATACTCTTATTCTTACAAAAAGTACCTGTCTCAGCTGAGATGATGTTTCAATTCTCAAATGATAGGTTTTCACTCTGATATACCTAACTTGTAAAACATCTGCTATGACTCAAATGATTGTGTGATCGCATTAAGCTCAGAGACCCCTGCACCATAGCCTTGGACCTGAAGTGTTCTTTCATGTCCGATCAGGTTCAGAAATGTTTGTTTATACAACATGTCCAAAAACAATAAGGAAGGAGGAACTTCCAAGAAAAAGCCCCGCAGTTTTTATTAGACACAGCCCTCCCAAGGAGCTTGCCTCTGGACTGGCAGACCACTGTTTGGTATTGTGGGCTGAACTCTTGGATTCTCTAGTTTGACTCAAAAACATGACAGTGTGTGAGCTTGGTAGTGCTTTGAGGTAAAGTGACGTGTTTCATAGAATAGTTTTCTTTTCCGTCCTTCCTCTAGCTTGCATCGTCCTGTGAATCCACAGCTGTACCCTGGAGGTCAGAGGTCACAGTTAGTCACAGTGTAGAGTAGTTTTGAAAGACCATAACCATGCTTAGAAGGACTACTAAGTTGTTTTCTTCCATTCTGTTTTGTGTGTGATCAGCTATAGTAGTGCCTGAGTTGGCTGCTTCCCTCTCCCAGTCTGCCAAAACAAGTCCAAAGGTCAGTCATTCTACAGGTCCTCTGAGGCTGAATTCCTAAAACTCACACTTGAGAAACAATGGGGGAAAAGAACAAGAGTATTAGACTAATTTTAGTGTGAGTGATTGACACCCTGCCATTATACCTATGTGAAATGTTTTTCTGTCTTCTTTTACTCTTCTGGGATGAATTTGGAGTGTGTTTTTGTTCAGCCATAGATTCAAAACATTTGTACGGACAGAGGTCACTGATGTTGGATGAGCGGGGCTTTCATTTTATGGTGCTTTTTTTACCCTTTAAGTTACTCAAAGCACTTTGAGACTGTTACTTTACGTCCTTCACCTTCCGACGATGCATCACCAAGGGATAAGTCGTGGTTCAGCATCTTGCTCAAGAAAAATTTGACATGATCATGAGGATTGTATTAGCGACCTTTTTAGGTTAGGATACAGATCAGAATGTCATACAGGAACCCTCCATTCATCCATTTTCTACCGCTTGTCCCTTTTGGGGTCGTGGAGCCTATCTCTGCTTCATTCGGGCAAAAGGCGGGGTACACTCTGGACAAGTCGCCACCTCATCACAGGGCCAACACAGACAGACAACACACATTCACCCACTAGGGCTAATTTAGTGTTGCCAATCAACCTGTTCCTGTCATACAGGAACATTTCCTAAAATATTTTACTTGAATGAAGTTCATTTATTTGCTTAAACCATGCTAGCAGTTTTAGAGCCCGGTCGGGTTTTATTTTGATGTGAAATTTGCCAGTGAGCACACGAATCAGAGTCTCCCCAGTCACCTTTTAACTGACGTATACATTGACCTGATCACTGATATTAAAACAATCCATGGCACGTTTCACGTAACCGTCCACTTTTAAGAAAAAGGAACATGTCAAGTCAAAATAAATTGCGTGAATAATCTTCGCATATGCTGTGAACGGGACTCTCGCGACTGTGTTGGATCGATTGTGGATTGAACTTTCACAGTATCATGTTAGATCCGCTCGACATCCATTGCTTTCGTCTTCTCCAAGGTTCTCATAGTCATCATTGTCACCGACGTCCCACTGGGTGTGAGTTTTCCTTGCCCTTATGTGGGCCTACCGAGGATGTCGTAGTGGTTTGTGTTGTGGTTTGTGCAGCCCTTTGAGACACTAGTGATTTAGGGCTATATAAGTAAACATTGATTGATATACATGATTTGTGCAATAGTTGTTTTGAATAATCACATGAGTTAACTTGTAATTTTTTAGAGACCTATTACAAAACATTTTCTTTAATCATATTTACACTTTCCATATAGAGAAGGCAAGGATGAGAGTCAGCACCTCCAAGTCCGAGTCCATGGTTCTCGCCCGGAAAAGGGTGGACTGCCATCTCCGGATTGGGGAGGAGACCTTGCCCCAAGTGGAGGAGTTCACCTGGGAGTCTTGTTCACGAGTGGGGGAAGAGTGGATCGTGAGATCAACAGGTGGATTGGTGCGGAGTTTTCAGTAATGCGGATGCTGTATCGATCCGTTGTGGTGAAGAAGGAGTTGAGCCGGAAGGCAAAGCTCTCAATTTACTGGTCGATATACGTTCCCCTCCTCACCTATGGTCATGAGCTTTGTTTTATGACCGAAAAGACAAGATCACGGGTACAAGTGGCTGAAATGAGTTTCGTCCGCCGGGTGGCGGGGCTCTCCCTTAGAGATAGGGTGAGAAGCTCTGCCATCCGGGGGGAGCTCAAAGTAAAGCCGCTGCTCCTCCACATCAAGAGGAGCCAGATGAGGTGGTTCGGCCGTCTGGACAGGATGCCACCCGAACGCCTCCCTAGGGAGGTGTTTGGGGCACGTACAACTGGTAGGAGGCCACTGGGAAGACCCAGGACACGTTGGGAAGACTATGTCTCCCAGCTGGCCTGGGAACGCCTTGGGATCCCTCAGAAAGCTGGACGAAGTGGCTGGGGAGAGGAACGTCTGGGCTTCCCTGCTTAGACGGCTGCCCCCACGACCCGACCTCGGATAAGCGGAAGAAGATGGATGGATGGATGAAGGTTAAAGCGGCAATTTGCCGGAATACAACGGATGCGTAATATCTCTCATGTCCAAAAGGTGCCTCTCAAAGGTGGGCGTGGCGGGAGATCAACTTGCGACTGCAGAGGTTGGCAAGGGGGTTAAAGGATAGACCGATCCCAGACCATTGATTCCACAACACATAGTTTTTAATTCCTCAAATTAAAATAGACCCATATGTACCTACATGTAATCAATTGGGTTATGTTAAAAATGGGGGGCGGGGACAGTCTGCAGTCATCTACGTGACTCACATCCGGATGACTGATGGGCAAATGGACGATGTTACCAAGTTGGCAATGAAAAAGTAAAAGATATCAAGTCTTCATCTTCATCCTGAATCAAAATAAATTACCAAATAAGCCATCAAGTGCCAAGTTTGGAAAAAGAAGAACAGAAGAAGATGAGAAACGGTGGGGTTTGATCAGGGCATAAATATAGCCAGGACTACCTTTGTTGGAGTGGATCACCTTAGAATATGCAGGTGTAAATTTACATGGCTGGTGAGTGCATGGTGGAACCTTAAAATACTTGAGTTTGAATAACATTATACAAGACATCAGCGACCTTTACTAAACCTCAGTTCAGTGAGCAAATGTTTTACTCTGCATATTACTCTGCATTTATTCCACAAGAAGAACCAGCCTTGGTCAGAGGTGTTGAGAGAAGAACGTTATAAAAGAATAAAACCAATGTTTAGTGTGTCACAAAATTTATAAAACAACCCACACCTTTCAGCAGCAGTTTTTATGAAAGTGTATCTTATCAAGGCACTACAGGTGTGGGACAAAATCGAATCGAATCGAATACGTTGTGTGATTCAGAATCGATTCTCATTTTTTAAAAATCGATTTTTTTGATTTTTTTTTTTTTAATCAATCCAACAAAACAATACACAGCAATGACATTATACAAGACATCAGCGACCTTTACTAAACCTCAGTTCAGTGAGCAAATGTTTTACTCTGCATATTACTCTGCATTTATTCCACAAGAAGAACCAGCCTTGGTCAGAGGTGTTGAGAGTAGAACGTTATAAAATAATAAAACCAATGTTTAGTGTCTCACAAAATTTAGAAAACAACCCACACCATTCAGCAGCAGTTTTTATGAAAGTGTATCTTATCAAGGCACTACAGGTGTGGGACAAAATCGAATCGAATCGAATACGTTGTGTGATTCAGAATCGATTCTCATTTTTTAAAAATCGATTTATGGATTTTTTTTTTTTTAATCAATCCAACAAAACAATACACAGCAATACCATAACAATGCAATCCGATTCCAAAACCAAACCTGACCCAGCAACACTCAGAACTGCAATAAACAGAGCAATTGAGAAGACACAAACACGACACAAAACACACCAAAAGTAGTGAAACAAAAATAAATATTATCGACAACAGTATCAATATTAATTATAATATCAGCATAGCAGTGATTAAAAATCCCTCATTGACATTATCATTAGACATTTATAAAAATAAAAAAAATAGTGTCACAGTGGCTTACACTTGCTTTGCATCTCATAAGCTTGACAACACACTGTGTCCAATGTTTTCAGAAAGATAAAATAAGTCATATTTTTGGTTTGTTTAATAGTTTAAACAAATGTATATTATTGCAATCAGTTGATAAAACATTGTCCTTTACAATCTACTACTTTGCTTGCATGTCAGCAGACTGGGGTAGATCCTGCTGAAATCCAAAGTATTGAATGAATACAGAATCGTTTTGAATCGGAAAATATCATTTTTGAATCGAGAATCGAATCCTATCAAAAAAATCGATATATTATCGAATCGGGACCCCAATAATCGATATTGAATCGGATCACGGGACACCCAAAGATTCACAGCCCTACAAGGCACAGTACTATAGTATAGAAATGAAACATATGTATTTACAGCCTGTATAAAAGTATAGATTTAGTATCCACGGATAATGACTCTTAGACAGCCAATATTTCCTAAATACCTGGAAACACAGTAAGTACCATGATAAGTGTGTCTTGCCTACAGTCAAGCATAGTGTTGGTAATATTTTGGTCTGGGGCTCCGTAATTGCTGCCAGAGGTTCTGTCGATGTTCACAACCCATTGATATCTGCAACCCACCACTACTGAGCATCCTTGAACAAAATACACATCGAAAGCAACGTCACAATTTTTCATGGAAAAACCCACTATTAAAAGAATATTAATTTTAGGTCAACAATCCTATTGGAGGGCAGGACGGTGGAAGAGGGGTTTGTGCGTCTGCCTCACAATACGAAGGTCCTGGGTTCAATCGGGCTCGGGATCTTTCTGTGTGGAGTTTGCATGTTCTCCACGTGAATGCGTGGGTTCCCTCCGGGTACTCCGGCTTCCTCCCACTTCCAAAGACATGCACCTGGGGATAGGTTGATTGGCAACACTAAATTGTCCCTAGTGTGTGAATGTGAGTGTGAATGTTGCCCTGCGATGATGTAGCGACTTGTCCACCCGAATGTTGCTGAGATAGGCACCAGCGACCCCACGGGAATAAGCGGTAGAAAATGGATGGATGGGCAATCCTATTGGAGCAGATGGTATACGCAATTTTAGTTGTTTTTGTGACGATCTGTCACTTCATTTCTGTTTGTTTCCTTGTTTTGTATTTACTTTCCATCAGTGCTCTTATTTTGTTTCTATTTACTGTTTGTCCCGCTGAGCACTGTGGTTCTTCCCTCACATGCTGATGATTGGTAACCGGTGTGGATGTTCCACTTATGCCTGTCTGGAGCACTCCTCAGTACTCGAAGATTGATCTATGTCTGGAGCTGTCATGCACGACGGTTTCGCTTTCTGTTTTTGAGTGAATTAAAACTCATCTTACCTGCTCTCCGTTCTGCTGGTTCTTGCATTTAGGGGTCACTAAAACTGCAACAATGCGAGTTCCTAACAGTTTGGCCAAAACTTAGCTCAAGCAAAATGCCAATAGAGATGTGTTGTCCTGCAAAAGTGGACCATTAAGGTTATGTATTGTTGTCTGTGTGTGCTTGGGGGTTTATGAGTGTAGTGTTAGTGCTGGTGTTAGTGAAGGCATGTTTGATCATGTCGGAGTCCTTGAGTATGCCTGAGGGGGGAACAAGTTACCCACGTGTAACATTTTGAAAAGTCTCAACTTGCCTATTCCTTCTAATCTAGTCCTTTTCCTCACCTCACCTTTTCAAATAAAAACACCCGCTATAACATGGAAATGGCCACTTCATTACAACTTTATTAAACAATTCTCCAATTGCGGGTTACTTTTAAAATGCAGATTAATCATAGCCGCTTTAAGTTAATAACTGGCTCACGAAAATATTGGTAAAGATTAAAGCTAACTATTTTGTCAGACGTTTGTGAGAAGCCGTTTCCCAGGTACTATACAATCCCCACTGGATTAGTGCAGACAGGGATCTAATAAGGACACACAACCCTACAATCCCCCTGCCCCCCCAAATGAAAAGAGAGGTGGGGAGAGTGGGAGGGAGGCAGTGATAACAGATCAGAGGGGAGGAAGGGAGAGGTGGGATTGTGATTTCAGCAGCAGGCAGGCTGGAGCTCACCTCCAATTGCAAGCCAGATATCAAGCAGGCCTTGACTGTTGAACATTTCTCACACTATCTGCTTGGTATACATGAATGAACCCCTCTGTGTGCTGGAACCATGGTTGGACTCTCTTCCACTGTTGTGCAGGGTAAGTGTTGCCCAGTGCTCGCTTCTCTACATATTGTAGGCTGAATAAGGGACGAGAGTTTGTCAAGCTATCCGCCTACTAACAATGAGATGTGTTAACCTTCCTCTTGTGTTAGCTTTCTGTTACCATCTCTTATGTTAACGGGTCGGTTTTGACCCATGTTTTAAATCAGCTGTAAAATACACTAAAAACAATTACCTATCATCCAATTTGTTTCTCATCTCTTGGTTACCTTGTTAGGCTTCCTTATCCTTGAAAATATTGGTTTTAATATTTTTGGTTTGGGCCATTGGGCCTTATTTTGTCAGTATACCCCTCGATTTCGATTTTTAAAAATGGTAAAACGGACCTCAAGAGAATCCTATAAATAAAAAAAAGGCTGTTGTGTTACCTAACTATTACTAAGGGGTATTAGAACACATCTCTTAAATAAATGTGTTTTGTTTATTTTTTCATTTTAAGAATTTTAACTATAGTAACATCTATGGTGTTACGGGTCAATTTCGACCCATATATATTTACTCCAAGAAAAAGGCTAAAAAGTATTTTTTTCAGCAACAGAAATCCAACATCAAACAAACAACCAATTAAGCGAATGAAACCAAGAGAAATAGATTACTAGTTCCAAAACTAATAAAAAAACAAAATCATAGTGGCAAAAAGTGACACTTTTAGTGTCCGTCTTTTGTTTGTTTTTGTACAGGATAACAAGGTAAAAATGAGAATCCACTAAAGCTCACATGATTGGGAGAGGAGCTGGCTGTCAGTGTGTTCAGTTTTGGCTCTTATCATTGCTTTATCATCTTATTTTTATAACCGGGTCGAAACAGACCCTAACAACACCAAGGGCATAATTTCTACCAGAGCATTTTATAATTTTGTGAAAAAAATTAAAATGTTTTATTTTGTTGACAAAGAGGTTCCTGACAAAGTCAAAAAGCTTTGATGCAAAAAAATAAATGTATGTGGTGTTTTTATGCATTTAAAAACTAAAACGGGTCGGTGCCGACCCTAACACAAGACGAAGGTTAATGGTAAAGCTTTGCAAAATGGAAGCCTGATGTGAGACACAGATGGATGTCAGCTCGCCACTGAACGCTTTAAAAAGGTAGACCCTGTTCTGGATTTTGTTCCTACCAGAGGATATGTAGGCAGGTTGGTTAGTTATTTTTATTATCGTGGTTTCATACCAATGCGACAGTCAGTGTGTCCTCTGCCAATGAAGACAATCTAATTGATGCAACTTCACTGATAATGTAGTGGTTCACTTGGCTGTGTTCAGTTCAGTTTCCACTGTTCGTGTGAATGTTTGCCCGTCTCGATACAATCCCGTGATTGACTGTCAGCCAGTTCAAGGTGTGATTGGATAAAGCACCAGCTCCCTGCACACCTGAACTGGATAAGATGTACAGAACATGTAGGGATGGACTTTTAGGATACGTGTAAACTTTTTTTTTATCTGTTTTAAAATATGCTGAATAAAATGTGTTATCGTTGATTCAACAAATAGTGATAATGAGTTGAGATATTCGACATTTGATCCTAACGGACTTGACTAGTGTATCATGCTGTAAGACATGGGTGTCAAACTCTGGCCCGCCATGTAATTTCGTTTGGCCCTTGAGGCAATAATAAATTAACATTAGAGCTGGCCCGCCGGTATTATACAGTGGCTGTGCCGCTGTATCTCCGCATTCAACGCTAATTCTCGTACTTGCCAACCCTCCCGATTTTTCCAGGAGAATCCCGAATTTCAGTGGCCACACCGAAAATCTCCCGGGGCAACCATTCTCCCGAATTTCCCCCAGGACAACAATATTGGGGGCGTGCCTTAAAGGAACTGCTTTTAGCATCCTCTATAAAAGGGGCGCTCAGACTTTTTCTGCAGGCGAGCTACTTTTCAATTGACCAAGTCGAGGAGATCTACCTCATTCCTATTTATAATTTATATTTATTTATTTCTGAAAGAGACATTTTTGTTAAAAAGTTAATGGTGTTTAATGATAATACAAGCATGTTTAACACACATAGATTCCTTTCTTTCATGAAGACAGGAATATAAATTGGCGTATTTGATTCTGATGACTTGCATTGATTGGAATTAGACAGTGGTGCTGATAACGTCCGCATTTTCAAATGGAGGGAAAAAAAAGTCCTCCTTTCTGTCCAATACCACATGAAAGTGGTTGGATTTGGCATCTCATTTGTCCAACTTGCATACTCGTTTTTAAACACTTTGTTATGAGAGTAGCATATGTGTGTGGCCCTTTAATGTCTGGCAGCAGGTGAGTGACGTCAGTGAGAGTGCGGGTGGGCAAGCAAGTGAGAAAGCGGTCGCTGAGGGCGGGGGAGAAATACATTGGCATCAAACTCCGTAGCTTGCTAGCTTGTGCACGCTAGCTTTCTGAGACTCTTATTTTGTTAGCA
Organism: Nerophis ophidion; assembly: GCF_033978795.1. Taxonomy (NCBI): domain Eukaryota; kingdom Metazoa; phylum Chordata; class Actinopteri; order Syngnathiformes; family Syngnathidae; genus Nerophis; species Nerophis ophidion. Next base: position 67,741,851 of record NC_084615.1, on the reverse strand, counting down.
CAGGCAGGATGAAACAGGTCTTTTATGGTGAAGACAGGAACTGTGCAGTCGGTCTTTAGAGTTTTGACAGTAGGTACGGAGTCTCTAGAAATAAAATGTGTTTCTCTGCGTCCGCCCTGTTAGTGATTTTTTTCTTAAATATGAGCTCGCAGCAGCCAGCGTCATCTCACAAGATCCTCGGGTGCCGAGAATGTAAAACAACTGACGAAAGTGAAGTCTTGGTATGATTGATGATTGCTCATTTTTATGTCTATTTTTTAATGCCTGGCTTGAGATCGACTGACACACCCTCCGAGATCGACCAGTCGATCGCGATCGACGTAATGGGCACCCCTGCTCTATAACCTGTCGTCACGTCCGCTTTTCCTCCATACAAACGGCGTGCCGGCCCAGTCACGTAATATATGCGGCTTCTACACACACACAAGTGAATGTAAGGCATACTTGGTCAACAGCCATAGAGGTCACACTGAGGGTGGCCGTATAAACAACTTTAACACTGTTACACCACACTGTGAACCCACACCAAACAAGAATGACAAACACATTTTGGGGGAACATCCGCACCGTAACGCAACATAAACACAACAGAACAAATACCCAGAACTTCTTGCAGCATTAACTCTTCCGGGACGCTACAATATACACTCCCGCCGCTACCAACAAAACTCGATTTTGCATGTCACTATAAAGTTATATTAGCCTTGCTTGTTCAATATTCAATGCAAAACTTGTTTGAGTCCCTATTAAAAGGTTAAGTTGTTGAACTTTGGCCCTCGGCTTTGTTCAGTTTAGAATTTTGGCCCACTCTGTATTTGAGTTTGACACCCCTGCTGTAAGACTTGCTTGAGTTGAAGAGAATTTTAATTATGAAATTATAACTTTCAATAATTCAATAATATGAAATACAATTCCCAAGCAAATCATAATCATTGTAGCAAAACCCACAGCATGACAAAACACAGGAACTGTGCATAACAATAACTTTTGGTGTATTTTAATTATCAGAATCCCGGGGTTTACGAATGCACCTTTCTCTCCATAACAGTGATAAGTGCATTAAGGAAGAGTTGTGTTGCTTTTGCAGTGGTGGACCCAAGGATTGCCGTTGGCTTGTTGAGGTTGGCAATACAGTTTAAAAAGAGTGTCAGACTATGTTGTGAGGCTACATCACTTACAAGATGTTATTTGCACGATATTAACTTTAAGCACATGTTTCAGGTAGCTTAGTCTGCATCCATTTAGCTCTGTGGCGACTTGTCCAGGGTGTACGCCGCCTTCCGCCCGATTGTAGCTGAGATAGGCGCCAGCGCCCCCCGCGACCCCGAATAGTATAAGCGGTAGAAAATGGATGAATGGAAGAGGGTTCTGGTTACTGATGTTGACGTTGGGTTTTGTTAACCATCCCTAGTTCCAAGTATGCTCAGCTAATACAATATGATACACAAAACATTGGTGAAGCAGATTTGTTATCTTGCATCATCGTATTTTAGGATAAACACTAAGGATTTTCCCCATGAATGCGTGGGTTCCCTCCGGGTACTCCGGCTTCCTCCCACTTCCAAAGACATGCACCTGGGGATAGGTTGATTGGCAACACTAAAATTGGCCCTAGTGTGTGAATGTGAGTGTGAATGTTGTCTGTCTATCTGTGTTGGCCCTGTGATGAGGTGGCGACTTGTCCAGGGTGTACCCCGCCTTCCGCCCGATTGTAGCTGAGATAGGCGCCATCTCCCCCCGCGACCCCAAAAGGGAATAAGCGGTAGAAAATGGATGGATGGACTAAGGATTTACATTTAACACTGGATTCAACACTAGTTTTTCTTGTTGCAGTACTTGATCTCTAGACGCTACAACGTTACGCCACAATCTCCACTGGTTCATTTTCTTGCTGCTCTCAATCTCCTATCGGATAAATTGTTCTCTGAAATAAATTACAGGAGACACTCATTTATCTTCTTTCTCACCATTTGTTTTTGTTTGTTTTAGCTTTTTGGGACCTTTCGTTTTCTGTCATTGTCAACGCAGACGTGCCAATTCTCTGTTGGTCATTAAATCCTCAGATGCATGTGTTCCTCTAGAATAGGTGAGTGAATATACAGTACTACTGAGAACTGTGCCTACCTGACCTGAGACCTGCTCAGTGGGCCTGTGGTTATAGTGTCCGCCCTGAGATCTTTAAGTCCTGAGGTCAAATCCCGGCCGAGTCATACCAAAGACTACAAAAATGGGACTCATTACCTGCCTGCTTGGCACTCAGCATCAAGGGTTGGAATTGGGGGTTAAATCACCAAATGATTCCCGGCCACGGCTACCGCTGCTGCTCACTGCTTGTCTGTGGAAATTAACTTTTTTACACTAAAGCTACTGAAAATAGGAACAGTTTGTTTTGGGACCCTTTCCACCCTTCTTATCATAGTATAGCAATATCAAATGACTTAAAGGCGAACTGCACTTTTTGGGGAATTTTGTTCACAATCATTATGAAAGACAGGAAGACAAAATATATATATATTTTTTTACTGCAGTCTAATTTGTATTAATCAGTTTATTCTAGGTGGCTAGCAATGCAGCTACTGGGTTTAATTAATTTTGCCCCTAGATCACTTTGAAAATGCATTCAAAAGTCACCAACATTACTTAATTTATGTTCCGTAACCTCCATAATGACCAAGCTGCAGCGACATTGTTATTGTAAGAGCGAACACTTAGTAACTCTTTATTTAGCGTAGTCACACTTCGCCTTGCGACGGCATGCTACGGCATTAGTCGTAAGTTAGCTTCAGAAAGAGGTAAGTTAGCTACTGCGTCAACCGTTGAATGGCTTTTTGAGTTTGTAATGCTCAACACAATGCAATAGGACACCAATCTGTACTGAACAAACATTTTACAGTATCTGTGAAGTATGAGCCCGTATTTCATGTATTGTATGTGCACAGCTAGCTCCACAGTCTATGTACTGATATGCTGTATATATCATGATCAATATTATAGTGATTTAAGACGTTTTTTCCTGTAGATTTTGGGTAAGCACCCCATTTTTGTTGGCATAGCTTGCCTCAAAGTTCCACATTTACATCATAAAGTCACACCCACCTCGCTCTCAGCTTCCGTCTGCTTTAACGTTTCAACCTCTCTTTGTGCTCGCTTCTATAACCAGTAGTTCATCCTCTGTGCGTTCAGGTTCAAAAAGATAAGGTTGTGAATCCTCATTCGTCCAAAAATAGTCGTCTTCATAGTCTTATGCCATGATTAGAACACACACGTGTTTGTTCCCGGAAGTAGAAACACACATTTGTTGCCGTAAGTCGGAAGTACGCCGCTATGGGAAAGGAAATAAATGCGCTGAGAAAAGTAGTTCCGGCAATGCTTAAAATAACCAAAAGTTGGTAAATATTGCACATAGTACATATTTTTATTAACGTGTCTGTTAGTACATTGTAAGTGAAGTGAAGTGAATTATATTTATATAGCGCTTTTTCTCTAGTGACTCAATCCGCTTTACATACTGAAACTCAATATCTAAGTTACATTCAAACCAGTGTGGGTGGCACTGGAAGCAGGTGGGTAAAGTGTCTTGCCCAAGGACACAACGGCAGTGACTAGGATGGCGGAAGCGGGAATCGAACCTGCAACCCTCAAGTTGTGTGTATATAAAACGTTGATGAAGGGATGGAAGTTGTTTGAGGGTTTTGAAGGCTACAATGGTGACTCCCATTAGCCACTTTTTGCAAGTATTTTTTGTCATCTTTAGAATCCTGAAAAAAAATAGTGTGTTCTTGTCTTGCATAATGATTGTAAACGATAGGAAACATAAAAAAAAAAAAATGTGCAGTTCCCACTTTACCTTGAACACAACGTGCATGTGAAATGTGAACCAGGGAATTCAAAGAAGACACAGCAAGTGACTGCATTTAAATGCAAATTAGTTGATTGTGCCCTACAGTTACCTAAGCACAATAACGTTTGAAAGGCCTGAGTTAAAGTGCCAAAAAGAACAAAGGAGCGACATTTTTTTGTCAATAGGTCTGTTTTGTGTTCTTCACATTCCAGTCCTGTTGTCACACTGAAGTGACAGATCTCTTTCAACCAATGAAAAGATGGCATCTGAATCTTAGAGCTTCCATTCGCTTTTGTGAGGTTTGAGTTTGAGTTTGAGTTTGAGTTATAGTTTATTTCGAACATGCAAGCATACAACATGAAACATCACAATTTCCAGTTTCTTTTTCCAACATGTTCGAAAAGGAGGAGGAAGAAGCAGAGCTTATTTAATCCTACCCCTTTTCTTTACATAACAGTTGCTAAAACTTTTGTTCACTTCCTGTTCTCATGGTATTCACAATGTATACTCCATAAGTAATAAGTAATCACAATACGAATAAATGAATAAATAAATAATTGCTGAAATTTTAATCCATACGATGAGATAAATCAGATTATTTTGAGAATGAATGAGTGAGTAAAATCAGAATGTTTATCATGGTTCTTCATTTTTGTACTTTGTTAACACTTCCAGTTTGAAGAGTTTCTTGAAGTGGATCATATTAGTACATTGTTTGATTGCTTTGCTTGATCCATTCCATAATTTAATTCCACATACTGATATACTGAAGGTCTTAAGTGTTGTACGTGCATACAAATGTTTTAAATTACATTTTTCTCTAAGATTATATTTCTCTTCTTTTGTTGAGAAGAATTGTTGTATATTCTTGGGAAGCAGGTTATAGTTTGCTTTGTGTATAATCTTAGCTGTTTGCAATTCCACTATGTCGTGGAATTTCAGTATCTTTGATACTGAAATTCCAAAATGTCATGGTTGCCAAAATGTCATGCGGTACGGAACAGTTGTTTCAGTACCCACCGGACATGTAATAAACATTTGCTTTCGTCATCTTAACCAGACCGTACGCTCGGTGGAATCGGTGAAGAAACAGTTCGGCCCCTTGGGTTATTTTGTAATGCTGTAGTTTTTGACTCTGGAGAGTCTTGGTTGACATCACATTCCTCTTTAATTAGTTGGAATGTGCTCAACAATATTGTGAAACAGGGTGGCTGCTGAATGACTTAACTGTCACCCCGGACAAAAGTTGTTTATGTGTGAGTGTGTGTCAGCGGGGCAGACTCAGCAAATCTCATTAAGGAGGGAGGAAAAACAGCTAAAGTCGGATTATTTTTCATATCAAGCGTTGGATGGACATGTTGGCACAGGTGCGCTGTTTGCTGACAGGATTCTAATTCCCAATCAGTCCGCACATCTCTCCCCCTCATCCATGTAGTTTGTGTAGCGTCTGGAACAAAACGTCTACGCATGCATCTTCACCCACAGGCTGCACTTTGCAGAGGCTCGCACTATTGACAAGGTGAGGAATGTGTGTAGTGTTTACCAGCAATTGTCAGCCAAGTGACAGGAAGTCACCATTTGAAGGAACGAAGCTATTAAAAAGCTCATGTTTTCATTTGCGGCGTTTTAGGTTTTTGAATCATCCCCAGTCAAGGGTGGTAAAAGTTAAGCTTTAATAAGAAACCTCGAGTTTGATTTAGTTTCCTTCTTATTGAAAGGCAAACATAGCACTGCTGAACAACTGCAAACTTAAAGTTAAAGTGAAGTGAATTATATTTATATAGCGCTTTTCTCTAGTGACTCAAAGCGCTTTACATAGTGAAACCCAATATCTAAGTTACATTTAAACCAGTGTGGGTGGCACTGGGAGCAGGTGGGTAAAGTGTCTTGCCCAAGGACACAACGGCAGTGACTAGGATGGCGGAAGCGGGAATCGAACCTGCAACCCTCAAGTTGCTGGCACGGCCGCTCTACCAACCGAGCTACACCGCCCCAGTACCAATGATTGTCACACTCACACTAGGTGTGGTGAAATTTGTCCTCTGCATTTGACCTATCTCCTTTTTCCACCCCCTGGGGGGTGAGGGGAGCAGTGGGGAGCAGCGGTGCCACGCCCGGGAATCATTTTTGGTGATTTAACCCCCAATTCCAAACCTTGATGCTGAGTGCCAAGCAGGGAGGTAATGGGTCCCATTTTAATAGTCTTTGGTATGACTCGGTGCATGTCACAGGTTGATTGGCAAAACTAAATTGGCACTATTGTGTGAATGTGAGTGTGAATGTTGTCTGTCTATCTGTGTTGGCCCTGCAATGAGGTGGCGACTTGTCCAGGGTGTACCCCGCCTTCCGCCCGATTGTAGCTGAGATAGGCACCAGCGCCCCCCGCGACCCCAAAGGGAATAAGCGGTAGAAAATGGATGGATGGATGGACGGTATGACTCGGCCGGGGTTTGAACCCACAACCTACTGATCTCAGGGCGGACACTCTGACCACTAAGCCACTGAGTAGGTCAACTTAAATGATCATCTGTTGTTTTAGATATGCGTGATGCCGTGATTTTAAAAGCATGATTTTGGATTTAAAGGTGGTCCTTTGTGCCTCACGTGTCAAATAGAACTTCCATCCATTTTCTACCGCTTGTCCCTTTTTTGGGGTCGCGCGGGGTGCTGGAGCCTGTCTCAGCTGCGTTCGGGCGGAAGGCGGCGTACACCCTGGACAAGTCGCTAACTCATCACAGGGCCAGCACAGATAGACAGACAACATTCGCACTCACATTCACACTCTAGGGCCAATTTAAATAGACCCCCATTTTAGACCAGTTGATCTGCCGTTTCTTTTTCTTTTTCTCCTATGTCCCCCTGTCCCTTGTGGAAGGGGTCCGGTCCGGTCCGGTGGCCATGGAGGTAGTACTGGCTGTCCAAAATCGGGACCCAGGATGGACCGCTCGTCCAGAGTCAGGACTCAAGATGAACAGCTCGCCTGTGTATCGGTTGGGGTCATCTCTGTGCTGCTGATCTGCCTCCGCTTGGAATGGTTTCCTGCTGGCTCCACTTTGGATGGGACTCTCGCTACTATATTGGATCCACTTTGGACTTGATTCTCACGGTTACGTTAGATCCACTATGGATTGGACTTTCACAATTTCATGTTAGATCCGCTCAACATCCATTGCTTTCGGTCTTCTAGGGGGAGGGGGTTGCCCACATATGTGGTCCTCTCCAAGGTTTCTCATAGTCATCATGGTCGACGTCCCACTGGGGTGAGTTTTTCCTTGCACTTATGTGGGCCCTACCGAGGATGTCGTTGTGGTTTGTGCAACCCTTTGAGGCACTTGTGATTCAGGGCTATATAAATAAACTTTGATTGATTGATTGATAGTGTTGCCAATCAACCTATCCCCAGGTGCATGTTTTTGGAGCAGGTAAACAACTTAATTCTCATTTTGGGCAAACTCTGTGACATATGTCAGCATTTATTAAATCGGAGCTTATTAATCTCTTGTCCGAGTATACAGAAATGTTTTTCAGTTTTGTGTCAAGGCATCGCCAGTATGTGCTTGCTAGAGCTGATTTAGCGCTGACTGTAATTTGTAATCCTCTGACTCACAGTTTTGTCTCCAAGGTTAGGGGAAGCACAGTTTCACTCCAGAGCCTGAATCTAAACAGCTGGAATCTTTGGCAAAGTGACAGCGTTCACTTGGCCAAGCATTGACTCCTCGCACAGTGAGTCGGGTCGTAATGAAAAGGGTCAAAGTGGGAGATCCGTGCATGAATCAATTCCTCGTGCCAACTTCACGGAGAGTACAAGTGGGGTTTTAGTACAATTGGAGGAAATGCTTGTCAATAAGAAGTACAACAAACTGCTACTGCAGCTGCGCTGTTTGATCGGAACATTGATGGGCCATTGTTTGACCCTGAGGAAGACCCACCTCAGGAAAAAAAATGTCTGAGTAAGAGCAGTTTACTTAACCTGACTCTCGCCAGATCCTTGTAGTTCTCTGAGCTCCACACAAGGATCTGGGCTCGAAGGCAATGCAAACTCCTGTAAAGATCGCAAAAAATAATGAACCAATTAGGATCGCCGGGCGGGATTTCATAAATGTGACGTGGCGCCGAAGCGACTGTTTGATTCAACAACAAAGGCTGCACGCAGTGAGGAGTCGTGTGCTGACATTGATTCTGCTTTTGTTTCAAGTTTCAAGTTTATTGTTCTTCGGTCAACAAACAAACAGTTATACATACATAAAATGAAAAATGAAAAAACGTTGCAGACCGAAAGGGTTTAGGCCAGGGGTCACCAACTTTTTTGAAACCAAGAGCTACTTCTTGGGTACTGATTTAAGTGTTATACATATATATATATATATATATATATATATATATATATATATATATATATATATATAGTCATTTGTAAGTTACATGTAAGTGTGATTCAAACAAGAATAGCTAAATAAATAAAGCTATATATATATATATATATATATATATATATATATAAATGGGTATTTCTGTCTGTCATTCCGTTGTACATTTTTTTTCCTTTTACAGAAGGTTTTTTTGTAGAGGATAAATGATGAAAAAAACACTTAATTGAACGGTTTAAAAGAGGAGAAAACACGAAAAAAAACTTTAATTAAATGATCCAAAATGAACCATTAAATGAACCAAAATATGACTTATTGTATCTTTGTGTAAAATATTGGACACAGTGTGTTGTCAAGCTTATGAGATGCGATGCAAGTGTAAGCCACTGTGACACTATTGCTCTTTTTTTTTTTTTTTGTGCAAATGTTTTTAATGATAATATCCATTAGGGGTTTTTAATCACTGCTATTTTGAAATTGTTACTAATATTGATAATATTCATTTTTGTTTCACTACTTTTAGATTGTACCTTGTCATGTTTGTGTGTCCTCAATTGCTCTGTTTATTGCTATTCTGAATGTTGCTGGGTTGGGTTTGGTTTTGGAATTGGATTGCATTGTTATGGTGTTGTTGTGTATTGTTTTGTTGGAATGATTAATAAATTCATTAAAAAAAAAAAAAAAAAAACGGCCAGCGGGCGACCCATCTGGTCCTTGCGGGCTACCTGGCGACCCCAGGTTTAGGCTGAAGTTGAAAACTTATTGCGCCTAACCCTATAAGCAATGTCAAGTACAAAATAAATATAAACTTCCGAAAAATTTTGAAATGTCCTTTGCACAACATATTGTGAATACCCATTATACACAACATGAGTTGCTATTATATATACAGTAAAGGCATGTGAAATATCCTTGCACACGTATTAAATCAATGTTTATTTATATAGCCCCAAATCACAAATGTCTCAAAGGACTGCACAAATCATTACGACTACAACATCCTCGGAAGAACCCACAAAAGGGCAAGGAAAACTCACACCCAGTGGGCAGGGAGAATTCACATCCAGTGGGACGCCAGTGACAATGCTGACTAATGGAAACCTTGGAGAGGACCTCAGATGTGGGCAACCCCCCCCCTCTAGGGGACCGAAAGCAATGGATGTTGAGCGGGTCTAACATGATACTGTGAAAGTTCAATCCATAGTGGCTCCAACACAGCCGCGAGAGTTCAGTTCAAGCGGATCCAAGACAGCAGCGAGAGTCCCGTCCACAGGAGACCATCTCAAGCGGAGGCGGATCAGCAGCGTAGAGATGTCCCCAACCGATACAGGCGAGCGGTCCATCCTGGGTCCCGACGAGCGGTCCATCCTGGGTCTCGACTCTGGACAGCCAGTACTTCATCCATGGTCATCGGACCGGACCCCCTCCACAAGGGAGGGGGGGACATAGGAGAAAGAAAAGAAGCGGCAGATCAACTGGTCTAAAAAGGAGGTCTATTTAAAGGCTAGAGTATACAGATGAGTTTTAAGGTGAGACTTAAATGCTTCTACTGAGGTAGCATCTCGAACTTTTACCGGGAGGGCATTCCAGAGTACTGGAGTAATTGGAGCCCTTTGCACCAATTATATACTATGTATACAAACAATTATACTTCCATTATTATTTATATCCCAAGTTTAGTTTTCAATCAACATTAATCACAATGTTGATTCAAGAGTGATTGCAACTGTTTTGTCGAATTTATCGAATATTAATTCTTTAAAAAATGAACAGAGAACGGTTTTGAAGGCATTTTTTAACTTTTTGCTCTGTCGTTATCCAATATGTCGGCTGTTCTGTTTTGGATTTCCCGGCGTCGCTCTCATCAGTGTCACGGGTTGATTTCGATGTGAGTGGTTGACGTAGCATGTTATTCAAGATAACGGACTAGCGTTTTTTTTTTTAACAAGGCCATGCCTTCTGAAATGCATCTCCTATTGGGAAGTCCCAGATCCTTGTGTGGAGCTCAGCGAAATACAAGGATCTGGCGAGAGTCAGGTTACAGTTTACTGTCACAGCATTGACAAAAAACATGCATACATAACACATGGTTGTACTGTAATGTAACTAATATACACATTCTCCACATTCACAAAGCTGACCCTTTTCAATATCCACTGAACGTCTCGATTGAAACACCTTAAGACTGCATGTGTTTGTGTGTGACTGGTGAAACAAGTCTTGTGACCATATGGCCGGCCGCCCAACAAAGACTTTTCTGGCTGAGCGACTGTCCGATGGCTGACCCCAACAAGATGCATGGTTCAGCAGGTCTAACCAATGTAGTCGGATGCTGAAAATGGAGCAGGAAGAAAAGAACTTGTGGAGGGTTTGGGTGTGATGGAGATGTTGGAGCTCAACCAGTTGTCAACAAGTTGCGAGGGGTTTTATAGGAGTGGAAAATTGCAAGCTAGCACACGACAGTGTTGAATGAAAAGCAATGAAAAGGACACAGAATTGTGGTTTGGTTTTTGGAGCACATGCTTGGTTCTGGAATCACATTGGATAACACTGGAATTCCAACACACATTTGCCAGTGCAGCAGGTTGTCCAGCAGCTGTGGGGATTAAGGGGCATTTTTACCAGATGGTATCAACTTTAGCCTGCAGCTGCTTCTTCGTTGTTGTTTTTTCGTACTCTTGTTAGATTTATCACCAAGTAGTTTTAAATGTATAATATTATTAATTATTTAACTCGGCACATCTCTGGTTTCAGGTATGACACTCTTTGGTTTATTGTTTGTGACCTAAAACTACATAGAGTAACAACCGTATTTTTCGGAGTATAAGTCACTCTGGAGTATAAGTCGCACATGCCGAAAATGCATAATAAAGAAGGGAAAAAACATATATAAGTCGCACTGGAGCATAAGTCGCCTTTTTGGGGGAAATTAATTTGATAAAATCGAACACCAAGAATAGACATTTGAAAGGCAATTTAAAATAAATAAAGAACAGTGAACAACAGGCTGAATAAGTGTACGTTATATGATGCATAAATAACCAACTGAGTAGGTTCCTGGTATGTTAACGTAACATATTATGGTAAGAGTCATTCAAATAACTATAACATATAGAACATGCTATACATTTACCAAACAATCTGTCACTCCTAATCGATAAATCCCATGAAATCTTCTTCATCGGTGTCTCTTCTAAATAATATTATTGGATATTTTACGGTAATGTGTTAATAATCTCACACATAAGTCGCTCCTGAGTATAAGTCGCACCCCCGGCCAAACTATGAAAAAAAACTGCAACTTATAGTCCGAAAAATACGGTATGCTTCATTAAACATTGAAGACGATTAGCATATAACGGGCAAAAACCCATTAATTTTTAATTGAATTATCATCAAACATGTGTCTTGCCATTCATTTTCAATGACTGCCTTGTTCCTGTCAGAGCACATGCTGCTGATTGCAGAAACTGCAACACCTTTTATCCACTTTTTTTAGTTCAGCCTTGGGGGAGGTCTGCCCGTCAGATGAGTACCGCATTATCTGTACTATAAGGCGCGCCGGATTATAAGGCGCACCTTCAATGAATGGCCTATTTTAAAACTTTGTTCATATATAAGGCGCACCACATTATAAGGCGCATAGAATAGACGTTACAGTAGAGGCTGGGGTTACGTTATGCATCCATTAGATCAGACCTGGGCAATTATTTTGACTCGGGGGCCACATTTAGAGAAAAAAATGTGTCTGGGATCCGGTGTATCTGATTTTTAGGAACACTAATGAAAAACCTCACAATAATGTCTGATTGAATGCTAAAAACGTTATGACAGATCGCCTTAAAAAACCAATGGAATTTTGTTTTTCTATGAAGGATAAAACACCGAATCTTGACAACACATGAACATCACACCCCCTTTCGATCGACAAGTGAAACAAAACAAACATGCAACAAATAATGAAACATGAACGCAAAGTATACAAAATAAACCCACCTAAAATCTGATTCATCTGTTATTTTCTGAATTTCCCCCAGGGATCAATAAAGTCGTTTCTATTGTGTTATATATCACTAAGCTTTCGAACTTTGTTGTGAAAATCTCCTTCCCCGTCTGTGGAAACACTTCTCGCTCACAATGCTTGGTGCCTTGTCTGAGCTGCTGTGACGTAGATGACCATAGTAACTAATTAGATGACCATAGCAACTAATTTCATTACCATAGTAACTAGAATATCATCCATAAGCGCACATTCCAAGCATTAAAATACTTTGTATAGTTCAAGACTTACGGTCATTGGAAAACATCATTGCACATCATAATTGCAGCTACACTTTCCATCTTAAAGATCTAAAAAAAATAATTTGGGAATGTCCAGCGGGCCGGTTTGAAAAGCTGAACGCGCCTTACTTTGCCCAGGTCTGCATTAGATGGAGCTGCGCTAAAGGGAATGTCAACAAAACAGTCAGATAGGTCAGTCAAACTTTATTAATAGATTACAAACCAGCGTTCTAACGTCGTCGTTCACATCCAAAATGAATAAACAGCATTTATAAGGCGCCCCGGATTATAAGGCGCACTGTCAGCTTTTGAGAAAATTAGAGGTTTTTAGGTGCGCCTTATAGTGCGGAAAATATGGTACATTTGGGTCGCGGGGCGTGCACCCCAAAAGGGAATAAGCGGTAGAAAATGGATGGATGGATTCTGTTTGCTGTTGTACATTTTGGCTATAGAACTTTACAGTATAATGTTGGAAGATGTCTCATGTCCATGTAGCAAGAGGTGCATTGTTTCCTAAACAGCTTTGGTGTCATATCGCAAAAGAATGGTGTACCAAATTATGTTTCTACATGTGGTTCTAATTGACGCCTAATGTGATATTGCTGCAGGCAAAATGAAAACAACAAAGACTTATTATTGGGAGAGTATCTTGACCTGTATCATCACCAGACAATGCTCTGTGTAAACCACATCTGTATTCGTTTTATTTTTGCGTTATTCACTGGACCGAACATTTTTTTGTGTTGTGCTGTCGCTATGACAACCAACCACAATGACGAGTACAATGGAATGCAAGGGATCCTTAAAATAAGGGTTCATGAAAATCTGGCTCGATTTTCAGGGAGTGGGAGCATCTCAAATCAACATATGATGTGACCGCTTTGTTATCTGACTCTTCAAAGTTGTTCATTTCAAACAGGATCCAACTCTTGGCTTGTGTGCGCACATGCCTTCAAATCTCCCACCTCTAGGATAAAGATCAGGTCTCTACAAAGAAAAGCTTAGCGGCTGCCTCGTAAATTTGCTCTCTAATATGTTGTTTTTGTCACCCTCTCATAGTTCTGTCAACATAAAGTCAAAGCTTTTGATTTTCCTTCTCACCATTTGATTAGAGTCTGCTTTTTTTTTCTGTCAGCGCGAGCCAGACGTGTTTCTGAGCTGCTGCATGAAGATGTTACTGGTTGGTTTTTTGTTTTAGGGTTTTGGTGTCTTCAGTTCCTGTTTGTTCTGCTTTAATGAGGAACCATGTGTCCTGTCACTCGATGCTTGTATTGTTATTGTTGAGTCTGGGGTCCATCAAAGGAGGGGAGTGATGGTCAGAAAAGGGAAATACAGAGCAACAGCAAAGAGACATCCATCTATTAGGGCTTGTTTGGACATTGTACCCCGACCTTTACTCTCTCTGATGACACCCTGACCTTTTGACCTCGTTGCAGCAATGGAGGTGTTGGTGAGTGAGCTGAATGCACTCCTAAAGTTGCTGGACCAGGAGACCCTGAGCTCTTCAACCCAGGAGAAGAAGACCTCCGTGTGGAACCTCTTGCAGAAGATACAACCATCAGGTCAGCCACAAATAATGAAGACTACCCCAGATTAAAAAAGACGGTCACGATCAAAAGTTTACATACACTTGTAAAGATCGTGATGTCACACTTGTCTTGAGTTTCCAATAATGTCTACAACTGTTATTTGTTTTGTGATAGAGTGATTGAAGCACATACTTGTTGGTCACAAAAAACCGTCATGATTTATTATGGGTCTCCTAAAAATGTGACCAAATCTGCCGGGTCAAAAGTATACATACAGCAATGTTAATATTTGGTTATGTTACAGGTCTCACAGGTGTATGAGTTCAGTGGACAAAAGCTTGTGTTCATACTCTAACCCCCGGAAAACACAGGCAATGTTGAAGAAGAGTGAAGACACGAACAATCCTTAAAGCTTCCCAAGTTTCCTCTCTTTATTACACATTATATATTTTTCCTATAATCCACAATAATTATTATTTTCTAAATGTAATATTACATTCTCAAAACATATATTCTCCATAGCACAAGAGCTATTATAATGGTATATACTTCTGTACATTCACATTTCTATACAGTGTTGTTACAGAAACATCTTGAGTAATAGACTCTTTTACAAATGGGGAGGTGTAATTTAGACATGGAATGTCCTTGGGAAGTATACCTGGTGTCAAACAGAATGTATCCACATCACTCAGTTCATTATCAATTTACACATAAAACTGCTTGCAAAAGGTTTCAAGTACTGCTAGCTTTTGGGTGAATTAACAGCACAAACTTGGCGAATCGAGGTTTCTCAGGGGAAAGGCCAGGCCGAGACAGACTGATTCCACGACTCGTTGCAGCGACTGACCAGATAATAGGTTTGTCTATCTCTGCTCTTGGGTAGAGTATGTCGCTATGCTCTGACTGGCATGGTCCACCACAGACCTTGTGACAGTAACATGATTGGAACTGCCAGGATGTTCAGCCTCACCCAGACGCTGTGATTAGTCTTCGGGGTTTACTCCCTTAGTTAGCCTTTGGTCAACCAAGACCTTAACCACAAGGCAGCGGTAAACACGTCGTAACCCTGAGGAGTGAGGCTACCAGGTGCTACACCTTGCTCAAGGGTGACCTGGGGTTTTCTGTCAGGGTAGTCCATCCCCTAGCCTTTGGTCAACCAAGACCTGCCCGCAAGACAGCGGTGACTCATGGAGGGCGGGGTTGTCAGAGCCTGAGCAGTAACCAAACTGCCTATGGGCAGTTATTTATTTACACATATAAGAAACAACAATAACATATTTACACAGATTATAATATGACCTTGTGTGAGATAGAGATAGAAGAGTATTTTCTCTACAACACAGCACTATATATACACACTGCAGTGCTCTTCGGTTGGCATAAAAAGGGTTCAATGCTCTCAACTGACCCACACGCATAGAAGAGCTAGCTAGATGCTAACATACTGTAGTAATATAGAGTCTAAAGGCACTAAAACATCAATCTCTGTCGCTGAACCATATTAAATTTGAATTGTCAATCATCAAACATTTACATTTGAGATATTACATAACATTACTAACCTGGAAAACACAGGCAATGTTTAAGAAGAGTGAAGACACGAACTTCCCAAGTTTCCTCTGAGGGGAGGGGGAGGAAATACCCACACCTAAAAAGGGACCTACGGGCAACTACTTCACTACACATTAGTTCCGCTCTTCATCTCTGTTTTTACACCAGGGGTGCCCATTACGTCGATCGCGAGCTACCAGTCGACCGCGGGGGGGTGTGTCAGGCTTTTAAAAAAAAATAGACCTAAAAATTAGTGATCATCAATCTTCACCAAGACGTCACTTAAATGACATTCACGGTACCGGAGGGTCTTGTGAGATGACGCTGGCTGCTGCAAGATCATTATTATGAAAATATGACCGAGAGGAAGGCGAGAAACACTTTTTATTTCAACAGACTCTCGCGCCGTACCTTCCGTCAAAACTCTAAAGGCCGACTGCACATTTCCTATCTTCACAATAAAAGCCCTGCTTCATGCTGCCTGCGCTAACTAAATACAGAGTCTCGGAAAACTGGCGTGCACAAGCGATCCCTCAGAAAGCTGGCGTGCACATCACTTGTGCACGCCAGCTTTCCGAGACTCTTATTTTGTTAGCGCAGGCAGCATGAAGCAGGGCTTTTATTGTGAAGATAGGAAATGTGCAGTCGGCCTTTAGAGTTTTGACGGAAGGGACGGCGCGAAAGTCAGTTGAAATAAAAAGTGTTTCTCGCCTTCCTCTCTGTCATTTTTTCATAATAATGAACTGGCAGCAGCCAGCGTCATCTCACAAGACCCTCGGGTGCCGTGAATGTCAATCAAGCAAGCTACGGAATTTGCCGCCAATGTTTTTCTTGTAAAGTGTATGGAAGCTGGATGAATTAGATGCCAAAAACCAACCACTTTCATGTGGTATTGTACAGAAAGGACAACTTTTTTTCTCCTCCATTTGAAAATGTAGGGCGTTATCATCATTACTGTCTGATTCCAATCAATGCAAGTCATCAGAATCAGGTAATACACCAACTTATATTCTTGTCTTTGTGAAAGTAAGACATCTATATGTGTTACACATGCTTGTATTATCATTAAACACATTTAACTTGTTTACAAAAATGTCTCTTTCATAAATAAATAAATATAAATGATATAAATAAATGAGGTAGATCCCCTCGAGTTGGTCAATTGAAAAGTAGCTCGCCTGCAGAAAAAGTGTGGGCACCCCTGCTTTACACTAACATGGATGGAAAACGGCTATAACCTTTGTATAAAGTGATTGACAAAAAAAACAAAACATATAAATTCACAATGTGAGGGCATCACAGTTACATGTCCATTGGCAAGTTTTACTGCAATAAGGCGCGTATGGTAGCCATCCACAAGCTTTTGCCAAGTTTCTGGTTGAATTTTTGACCACTCCTCATGACAAAATTGTTGCAATTCAGCTAAATTTGTTGGTTTTCTGACATGGACTTGTTTCTTCAGCATTGTCCACACGTTTAAGTCGGGACTTTGGGAAGGTATTTCTAAAACCTTAATTCTAGCCTGATTTAGCCATTCTTTTACCACTTTTGACGTGTGTTTGGTGTCATTGTCCTGTTGAAACACCCTATTACGCCCAAGACCCAACCTCCGGCCTGATGATTTTAGCTTGTCCTGAGGAATTTAGAGGTAATCCTCCTTTTTCATTGTCTCATTTACTCTCTGTAAAGCACCAGTTTCATTGGCAGCAAAATAGGCCCAGAGCATAATACTACCACCACCATGCTTGACGGTAGGTATGGTGTTTTTGGGATTAAAGGCTTCACCTTTTCTGCTCCAAATTGCTGGGCCAAATTTTTTGTGGCCAAACAGCTCAATTTTTGTTTCATCTGACATCACACAGACAAAGATAAGACATTCTGGAGGAAAGTTCTGTGGTCAGATTTGGTCACATGTTCAGTAGACCCTTAATACATTCATAAAAGAACCGAATTTCATGAACGTTTTTTGTGACCAACAAGTATGTGCTCCCATCACTCAATCACAAAAAAATAAGAGTTGTAGAAATTATTGGAAACACAAGACAATCATCACATTATGTTCTTTACAAGTGTATGTAAACTTTTGACAACGACTGTACATGCAATGTTACCTCGGTGTTACTTTTTGGAATTCAGTTTCTAACACGTTTTTTTTTTTTTTAAGTTGTCACTGTTGTAGTACGGCCAAATATTGCGCATAACAAACTTGTCCGTCTTACTTACAGAATCAAATACCCAAACAAAGAATCCCACATGTTGGTGACTAAGTAACTTTTTTCGAGTATGACTGCAAAATAACTCACCTTGGAGCCAAAGATGATTTGTTGGGGCTACAACTCCAGGATGTAGCGACAGGGGCGACATGCAGGAAAACATGTTTTTAATCGCACTCACACAGAGCAAATCTACACCCAAAATAAATAAAAAAATGCATCTAAATACAGATTACACTCATAGTTGTTAAGTAATGAACCAGCGTTGTCTGTCACTTTAACTGCTTAAGAACCCTGCTGATTAGTAATTAGAGCTGGACACCACAGCTTCCCAAACAGGTGTAAAAGGAATGTATTCAATAAGAATCACAGAACCGGTACTAATGGGAAACAACATGAAACGCAAATTAAATAATGGTAAAATTTATGTTAAATGTTCATTTATCCATTTCATTCATCAATTAAATAAATCTCACATTGTTTTCTGTATGTAAAATTATAATCATTTTCTATAAATCGTGTTTTATAGTTTTATGTTTGGGTGTCTGAAAATGTTTTATTTAATTTACATAATTGGAAAAATTTAGTTTTTCGTACGATTTGGTTTTCATCTGACCTTTTAATCCAACTTTTTTTAATTGACTTTTTCACATATACAGAAAAAAGGTGCAAGTCGAAACAGTACAATTTTAAAGTCAGTGAATTCTTCATACCTTTACCCCTAAAACCACCCACCCTTCCACCCCACTCAGGTCGAACCAACCAGGGACACATGGCACAAACAACAAGTAAGACGACAAAGACACACACATTCACACATACACCCATACAAGACCAAAAACAGAAAGAGACTAAAAGGAGAGAGAAAGGGAGAAAAAAATAAAAAATAAAATAAATAATTCATCTGACCTTTTGAAAAAAATTACAGTACAACCTCTTTTTACGAACTTAATTGGTTCTTCAATTAATTTCGCAAACCAAAAGGTTTGTACAGGGAAACACAATTCCACCATAAGAATCAATGTAAACATTAATATTTGGTTCTAGCTTCGACAAAAGTCCCTATATTAGTAAAAGAATGCACACTTTGAAGACAAGTATGTTGTATATATCAATCCAACATAACATGTGGGTAAAGGCTCAAAAATAATTTTCATCCAAACAACATTACAGCAAACTTAAATTTCAACTTGTGCACACACACACGCACACAAACATGCAAGTACCATATTTTTCGGACTATTAGTCGCAGTTTTTTGTCATAGTTTGGCTGTGGGTGCGACTTATACTCATGAGGGACTTATGTGTGAAATTATTAATACAATACCGTAAAATATCAAATAATATTATGAAGCTTATTCACGTAAGAGACCTGACTTATAAGATTTCATCGGATTTAGTAATTAGGAGTGACAGATTGTTTGGTAAACGTATAGCAAGTTTTATATGTTATCGTTATTTGAATGACTCTTACCATAATATGTTACGTTAACATACCAGGCACCTTCTCAGTTGGTTATTTATGCCTCATATAACGTACACTTATTCAGCCTGTTGTTCACTATTCTTTATTTATTTTAAATTGCCTTTCAAATGTCTATTTTTGGTGTTGGGTTTTATCAAATACATTTTCCCCAAAAATGCGACTTATACTCCCGTGCGACTTATATATGTTTTTTTTCCTTCTTTATTATGCATTTTCGGCAGGTGCGACTTATACTCCGGAGAGACTTATACTCCGAAAAATACAGTATATAAGTCTTGTTGGTGCACTCCAAAACAAAAAAAGGAAAATCATTTTACCTTGTGTCTTGAAATATTTTTGGCATTTATTTATGAATACACTGGGTACTGGTACTCTGAGTGTCGGAGTGATGAACAAGCAGTGGCTTCACGCAGTCACCGCTAGCGTTAGCACAGACTAGCAGTGTGCCACAATCCCTGATCGGCTTGTGTCACATTTGTGGCTTCTCCTTCGATGTAACAAACGTTCACTGTGGCATCTTTTTTGGTCTTCTCGCAATTAACGACTTGATGTGTAACAAATCCTTTTTTACTGATAAAATCCTCAAATTGAGGGGGGCGCAAGCCGGGGGCTAACTAGCTAAAATGCTAGCTGTTTAGCTTGTCTAGCAACTCGAAGTTAAATAGACTGACCATACGTCCTCTTTTCCCCGGACATGTCCTCTTTTGTGGGACTGTCCGGGGTGTCCGGGCGGGGTTTCTTTAATGCCTCAAATGTCCGGCGTTTTGTGTCAAGGTAGCGTGTATCTTCAAAGTACGTACAGGGTTAAGTCAAACTGGTTTTTAAATGCTTGGATAACTCTGCTCCACAATTGCTCTGCAAGGCAATTACAAGACTGCAGAGTGATACCAGATCTACCACCAGAGCAATGTCAAAAGGCAACTGTTGCGTTCCATTCCTCGGAACATCTTTTGCCCAGACTGCCTTTTCAATAAAAGGACCCCAACTATGAAACTCTTTACCTGACACTTTGAAAATTATATCTGCACTTGTCACTTTCAAAAAACAAACACAATTATGGCTAGTTGAGTAGTGTTCCCATGTTTAATTTTTACTATTTTATCTAGTCTGCACTTTGTGTTGTTATTATTATCATTGGCTTTTATGTAGTTTGCACTTTGTCTATATTAATTCTATTATCATTATTATCAACTAATTTCTGCCTTATTTTTATTTTCCTGTTTTAATGATGTTGGATCTGTGTCGTTGTTGTTTTTGTTGTTGGGGACAAGTGTTGGCTACAAACACTATGATGCATACATTGGATAACTGTTTCAGATGTCCTTTTTTTTTTTGTATCTGTCCCTATTTCAAATACACCTTAATAATAAAAATAGTGGCGTTTGTGAATCAAGGTTCCATTGCACTAACAAAAGCTGAGTTATGAATGTGCATAAGTGAGCTTGAAGTGGTTTGTTGCCTTGTTCATCATCATAATTTCATTTATTTTTATTCCTTTCATGAAAATGCATATTTCCAAGCCAAGTACAATTGACACTTTCATTATTTTTTTGTTTTTTTTCTTCTACAATTCCATGATCAGAAAGGAGTAGATGGAAGAATAATATTCTTATATTTATATGCCCCTTTTTTAACACAAATGACAGTATTTTAGATGACTTTATAACTGTTCCCTCCACCAACACCCAAACTCCAACATACTTTTCCATTTTCCTTTAAGCATTTTCACAGTGACACGTCCAATCGAAATCAAAACTCAGTTTGATATAATTCCAGTTTTCTCTTAATCATCCAGTTTCAGGAACAGACTACATCTACATGAACTCAGCAATGTACAGGAATGGCACCAGCTTTGTTGAGTCCCTCTTTGAGAAATTTGGTGCGTTTTTTTAGTTCTAACTTGTAGCCTATAGTGCTTCATCCACGTACACGAGGCCTTTTTTAACCTTTTAACATCTGTTGTCATTTACAGACTGTGAGCTTGGAGACTTAAAGGATGTTACAGATGATTTGAGGCAAGACAAAGACACACAGACTGAGACCTTGAAAAAGGTTAGCCGCCACTTGTTTTCTCTATTGTAAACCCTGGTTAAAACTAAATACAAAAGGTGCTAGTGTGACAACACACTAAAGATAATACATCTGAAATACGTATTTGCACGTATTTGCAAACAACTCTCCACGTTGTTTAAGATGCCTGATAGTGATTTCGGCACTCCTTACTGCAAATGATTGAAGAGGCCTTAGGGAAGAAAAAAACAACCTATTCCATGCTGCGGGGTTTTCCATATGCACATGCTGAAGATTTAGGGCTCCACCCAGAAAATTTATTCTGTGTAATTTATCTCTCTAATGACATAGCACTTCAGCATCGAACATGCAAATCGTTGATAGTTATTTGGGACATGTAAGACGTTCTATATTCGTCTATCTCCCCTCTCAGAACTGTGGGGACTCCTCAACTGTACATTCAGCAGACTGTCCTCCCCCTCTACCCACAACGCCTCCCCCAGAGGAGTATTATGAGGAGGCAGTGCCACTAAGTCCGGGCAAAATGCCAGAATACATCATCACAAGAGGTAAGCAACTCTGTCTTGACCCAACTTGTTTGCCTTAATGATGTCACATTCCAGTTACGAATCAGTAATTAAAGGCCTACTGAAATGGGATTTTCTTATTCAAACAGGGATAGCAGGTCCAGTCTATGTGTCATACTTGATCATTTTGCGATATTTTTACTGAAAGGATTTAGCAGAGAACATCGACGATAAAGTCCGCAACTTTTGGTCGCTAATAAAAAAGCCTTGCCTGTACCGGAAGTAGCAGACGATGTGCGCGTGACGTCACGGGTTGTGGAGCTCCTCACGTCTGAACATTGTTTACAATCATGGCCACCAGCAGCGACAGCGATTCAGACGGAGAAAGCGACAATTTCCCAATTAATTTGAGCGAGGATGAAAGATTTGTGGATGAGGAAAGTGAGAGTGAAGGACTAGATAAAAAAAAAAGACTATACAGTGGGAGCGATTCAGATGTTATTAGACACATTTACTAGGATAATTCTGGAAAATCCCTTATCTGCTTATTGTGTTACTAGTGTTTTAGTGAGATTATATAGTCGTACCTGTACAACCTGGAGGTTGGACCCGCACCTTTCTTCAGCACCAGCCGACGGGTGGTGGCGATGCCCATCTCTGCCCTTCGCAAGGGACCCTCTTCGAAACACGATCTTTCGAAATGATCGCTGCATAGTACACTGTACTTTGTGTGTGTGTGTGGTCCAATCCAACCGTGTTCGCTTGACCGCTCTGTTTCATAGTAAAGCTTCACCATCATCTTTTGGGAATGTAAACAATGAAACACCAGCGGTGTTTGTGTTGCTAAAGGCGGCCGCAATACACCGCTTACCAACTACAGCTTTCTTCTTTGACGTCTCCATTATTAATTGAAAAAATTGCAAAAAATTCAGCAACACAGATGTCCAGAATACTGTGGAATTATGCGATGAAAACAGACGACTTATAGCTGGGAACTATGCTGGAACAAAATGTCCTCGACATCATACCGAGACGTTTCCGCAGGATATTTCGGCGTAAAATGGAAAATTGCAATTTAGTAAACTAAAAAGGCCGTATTGGCATGTGTTGCGATGTTAATATTTCATCATTGATATATAAACTATCAGACTGCGTTGTGGGTAGTAGTGGATTTCAGTGGGCCTTTAAACTATTGTCCATAAATATATACACATAATAATAATTATACATTAACATTGGTCTTCTGAGGACTTTGAGGTATTTCAAAGGCTTGAGTTTTGAATTAGGTGCAGAATATCAGTTGAGATTAGAACAATATATTATTTGTAGCGATTTTGTTCAAGCATGCAAAAAGAAATACCATATTGGATACATAAAAACGATTTAGTAAAGAGTCATGATAGTTAGTGTGTGAACGTGTGTGTGAATGGGTGAATGTGACGTACATTGTAAAGTGCGTTGGGTATCATGCTGGTATAGTAAAGTGCTATTTAAATACCGAACATTTACCAATTAGCAAAGAAAAACCACATGTCAGGATTTGATTTAGTATATTGAAAACTTGTGAGGAGAGGTATGATATTTAATAAAGCTGCTTCTACATTAATGAAATAGTAAATTATTCTGGGTCTACTAAGTAGTACGTAATACATTTTAGGTGTGTCCGATAATATTATCGGCCGCTAAATTCTTTAAAATGTAATATCAGAAATTATCTGTATCGGTTTCAAAAGTAAAATGTATGTATTTTTAAAACGCCGCTGTGTACACGGACATAGAGAGAAGTACAGAGCGTCAATAAACCTTAAAGGCATTGCCTTTGCGTGCCGACTCAGTCAGATAATATCTACCGCTTTTCACACACACAAGTGAATGCCATGCATACTTGGTCAACAGCCATACAGTTCACACTGAGGGTGGCCGTATAAACAGCTTTAACACTGTTACAAATATGCACCACACTGTGAACCCACACTAAACAAGAATGACAATCACAATTCGGGAGAACATCCGCACCATAACACAACATAAGCACAACAGAACAAATACCCAGAACCCCTTGCGGCACCAACTCTTCCGGGACGCTACAATATACACCCCGTTACCCCCTACTTTCCCCCCACCTTAACCCCGCCCCCCCAACCCCGCCCACCTTAACCTCCTCATGTTCTCTCAGGGAGAGCATGGCCCAAATTCCAAGCTGCTGTTTTGAGGCTTGTTAAAAAAATAATGCACTTTGTGACTCTAATAATAAATATGGCAGTGCCATGTTGCCGATTTTTTTCTATAACTTGAGTTGATTTATTTGGAAAACATTGTTACATTGCTTAATGCATCCAGCGGGGCATCACAACAAAATTACCGTATTTTTTGGAGTATAAGTCGCTCCTTAGTATAAGTCACACCTGCCGAAAATGCATAATAAAGAAGGAAAAAAACATATATAAGTCGCATTTTTGGGGGAAATTTATTTGATAAAACCCAACACCAAGAATAGACATTTGAAAGGCAATTTAAAACTAAATAAATAATAGTGAACAACAGGCTGAATAAGTGTACGTTATATGACGCATAAATAACCAACTGAGAAGGTGCCTGGTATGTTAACGTAACATATTATGGTAAGAGTCATTCAAATAACTATAATATATACAACATGCTATATGTTTACCAAACAATCTGTCACTCCTAATTGCTAAATCCCATGAAATCTTATATGTCTAGTCCCTTAGGTTGATGAGCTAAATAATATTATTTGATATTTTACGGTAATGTGTTAATAATTTCACACATAAGTCGCTCCTGAGTATAAGTCGCACCCCTGGCCAAACTATGAAAAAAAATTGTGGCTTATAGTCCGAAAAATACGATCGGCATGATAATGTGTTAATTCCACAACTGTATATATCGGAATCATTAATTAAGAGTTGGACAATATCGGAATATCAGATACCGGCAAAAAAGCCATTATCGGACATCTCTAATTAATTTACTTAGACCTATTATAATATATTAAAACAACCTGGTCTATCGTGTATTATAAATATAGTTTATAACAATAACATTCTGACTAAATAGTTGTTTGTTAAAAATAAGTATTTTATGAAATAATAATATACATTTTTGTGTTTGTGGTTTCCAAATCATTAGGGATGTAACGGTATTGTACGTACTGTAATCTTTCGGTTTCAAAGTATCCTCAGTAATACCTTGACGTGTGACAGTATCAAAGGAAAACTTGAAGTGTCGTTTTTTTCTTGCGTTTAAGCGTTGGTCGGGACTATAAATACAAACTACATGTTCCAGAACCATCTCCGCGACACGAGAACGGCAAGGTGGAGGTGTGGAAGGCCATAAGCATGAGTGAAGTGTATTCATAGTACATAAAATGAATTGTTTTTCGGACATTAATTCTGTTCATAACTGGAAGAGTTACGTTGCTAACAAACAGACAAACAAGCCCAGGCCAAAACATAACCTCTTTGGCGGAGGTAAGAAAGTGTGTTCTCCAAATTAAAATGCACCACTTTTGTTTCGAGTGTTTCCAAGGCAACACAGAGCCAGCCTTTCTCGTCGTACCACACGGCAGGAAAATCAACCCAAAAAGATATAATTCAACGCGGGAAATACAAATATACTAAAAAGCGACTTGATAGATTCTCAATCCATCCATTTTTTTTTTTTTTACCGCATGTCTGTCGCGAGGGGGGCTGGAGCCTATTCCAGCTGCACTTGGGCGGAAAGTAGGGCTGGACATGTCACCACTTCATAAACTGTCACACAGAAACACTATTTGAAGCCAGCGTATTTACATTATTTGTGATTTAGGGATATATAAATAAACATTGATTGATTGATTTAAAGTTATATTGTTAACTTTTATGAGAAACAACATTTTGCAGACTGATATCAAAATAATCCCTGTAGAGCCCACTGCTTCTCATAATGTGAAGGTTGAAGGACACTAAACTGTACATTGTTTTTTTGGGCGGTTTAGCTCGGTTGGTAGAGTGGCCGTGCCAGCAACTTGAGGGTTACAGGTTCGATTCCCGCTTCTGCCAACCTAGTCACGGCCGTTGTGTCCTTGGGCAAGACACTTTACCCACCTGCTCCCAGTGCCACCCACACTGGTTTGAATGTAACTTAGATATTGGGTTTCACTATGTAAAGCGCTTTGAGTCACTAGAGAAAAAGCGCTATATAAATATAATTCACTTCACTTTACACTTCTTACACTAGATGTGTTACTTTAAAGACATCAACTATAAGTTATTCTTTCAAATATTTGCTTGAAACATAAATGTTCTTGCACAATTATTTGCACTTAAAAATACTTGTTTGGAGTAAAAAACATGATCAAAACATTTTAGCATTATGTGTTTGTTCAATTACAGTAAGCGTGTTTATCCTAAACATTCCTGCCATTTAATTTTACACACAATGGCATTTTTACCAAGCATTTAACATACGCCGTGATAAAATTGTACCATTAGGTTTGATACTGTTACATCCCCTATTGTTTATTGTTTATTATGTCTACTTTAGTATTGATAATGAAGTAACATATTTTTTTCAAGAATGTACTGTGTATATGCCCTGTCATTTATCTTTCAGGAGTAGAAAAAAGTTACAAAATAAACTCAAAACTGCTTTGATAGTGCTTCAATTTGTGCAAAGATGTGGTACATGAACCCACACTGCAAAAACTGAAATCTAAGTAAGATTAAATATCTCAAATTAGGGTGATATTTGGTTATTTTATGTAAGTGTTTTACTTGTTTAAGGGTTTTGGTCCTAAATTATCTCAGTAAGATATTACAGCTTTTAGCTGAGATTTTATGCTCTATTGAGTAAAACATGCTTGAATCTAGAATATCAACTGTTGCAAAACTGTGTCATCAACAGTCACAAGTATAAAACTACTTTTTTAAAGTATTAATTTCTTATTTCAAGCATGAAAAAAATCATGACTTTGCACAATTTTGTCTCAAAATTAAAACAGATGATTCATTTATTTTCAATGAAGCAGTAGAAAATATGTACTCATATAGTAGTACAGTTGGCACAGTACAATAAACTGACAGTTAATATTTCAACATTTAACATGTGACATTTCTAACTATTTTGAACAGAAATAGTTCATGCACATTCAGATGAATTCTTCAAAATTACAATTAAATTTTTTGGGGCCGGTGGCCGGGCTGTATAAATGCGTACTAATTGACTGAAAGAGCACGCACTTGGCGTGATTTTGTCATGTTATCGATGGAAAAATGTATTTTTAGACCATATGATTTGCCTGAGTGGATAGTAGACCCCGAGAGTAACAAGCGGTTGCCTTGTTGCCTTTCCATTAAGAAAAATAAATTAGTTTTTAGTATAAGTTTGCTGGTTTCAAAAAATGTATTGCCTAGCGCAGGGGTAGGGAACCTATGGCTCGCGAGCCAGATGTGGCTCTTTTGATGACTGCATCTGGCTCTTGGATAAATCTGAGCTGACATTGCTTAACAGGATAAGTAATGTATAATTACACTTGTAATCACAGTGTTAAAAATAATGTTCAAAATATAAAACATTCTAATGCATTTTTAATCCATCCATCCATTTTCTACCGCACCTGTTCAAGAAGTTGTAATAATGGTAAAAAGTTATTTATTTATTATTGGTTGGTGTGGCGCTTGCCCTCCTGGGGGTTCTTCAGACCACCAAGCACCGACATGAGAGCCTGTTTCAGGGTTAAAATATTGTTTTATTTTTCGATAAGTCTCTCAGTTGCTTTCCGGCAATTGTCTTTTTCTCTTTCCTTCTCGCTCGCGCTCTGGCTCCAGCCCCAACCCCATCTCTCTTCCTGGCGGCTGCTTATAACAGAGAGACAGGTGATTAGATAACAAGGCCCAGGTGGGCCTCTACAGTCCTGGCACACCCCGCTTCGCTGCAGGCCCGCATGCCACGCCCCCTCCACAGTTAGCTTCAGAATAACAATGTTATTACAAAAAATAGGAGACCTGTTTTACTCTACAAATGTTGGTCTTACTTAAAAATGCACGCGTTTATCTGTGTTCAGTGTTGAAAAAAATATTATATGGCTCTTACGGAAATACATTTTAAGAATATTTGGATTCTTGGCTCTCTCAGCCAAAAAGGTTCCCGGCCCCTGGCCTAGCGCATATCATTATGTCAAGTTAATGGCACTAGCGTTTACTTAATTTAAGAATATTTTTCAACATATTGAGCAAAAATGACTCATTTTTTTCCACCAAGAAAAGTGCACTTGTTATTAGTGAGAATATACTTATTTTAAGGTATTTTTGGGTTTATTGAAGTTAGCTAATTTTGGAAAGTCTTGACAAGCCAAATGTTCTTGTTCTATTGGCAGATAATTTTGCTTAGTTCAAATAAAATACCCTTAATTTATTTATTTTTTTCTTGTTTTTGAACACTGACTTTTTGCATTGCAGAATTCTAACATACCGTATTGTCAATCGAATTATGATAAAGCTAAAAATATTTGTATAATGTCAGTTCGGCCGAGCCCTCCTAACTCCATAGAGGATGGATATGAAGATGCAGACAGCAACTACCCAACAACACGCATCAATTCCCACCGCAAAAACTCCTGTGAGTTCAAAACAATTCCCATGAATTTATCCACCAGTCAAGAGTAGAATTAATTTGATCTTTCTCTGCTATCTTAGATAATGATTCAGACGCCCTGAGCAGCTCCTATGAATCGTACGAGGACGACGAGGAAGAGAGGAGCCCCGGTGTGCAACTCACACATCAGTGGCCCTCGGATGAAAGCTCCATGCCCCCTACCAGAGACTGCCGCATCTGTGCTTTCCTGCTACGCAAGAAACGCTTCGGCCAGTGGGCCAAACAGCTCACTGTCATACGAGAGAATAGATTACAGGTAATAAAATGCCAGAGATGAGTCCCTGATGGCACACTAGTAATTATGACCATCCTTTCTTCAGTGTTATAAGAGCTCCAAGGACACTTGCCCCTATGTGGACCTGCTGCTGACCCAATGCACGGTAGTCTACGCGCCGAAAGACAGCAAGAGGAAACACCATGAACTGCGGTTCACTTTACTCAACGGGGATGCTCTGGTGCTGGCTGTGCAGAGCAAGGAGCAAGCGCACAAATGGCTCAGGGTAAATCCAACAAAATATTGTATGTTTGCACTCACTGTGCACATAAATAATTGAGAATATGATTTTTATTGGGGTTGGCGTATCATACTGACAGCTTACTTTCCTTCATAAGCTGTACTGTACAGTACTGTGCTAAATTGAGGATGAAAAATGCATGAGAGGCAATAAAAAGTTTGTTTCTAGCATAACTTGTGTACCAAAGATTTAAAGGGGAACATTATCACCAGACCTATGTAAGCGTCAATATATACCTTGATGTCCATAGTGGATCTAACATAATAGTGAGAGTCCAGTCCATAGTGGATCTAACATAATAGTGAGAGTCCAGTCCATAGTAGATCTAACATAATAGTGAGAGTCTAGTCCACAGTGGATCTAACATATTAGTGTGAGAGTCCAGTCCATAGCGGATCTAACATATTAGTGTGAGGGTCCAGTCCATAGTGGATCTAACATAATTGTGTGAGAGTCCAGTCCATTGTGGGGCTGGCAGGAGACCATCCCGAGCGGAGACGGGTCAGCAGCGCAGAGATGTCCCCAACCGATACACAGGCGAGCGGTCCACCCCCAGGTCCCAGCTCTGGACAACCAGCAATTCATCCATGCCCACCAAACCTGTGCCCGGGGGGAGGGGGGGCAGAGGAGAAAAGGAAAGAAACGGCAGATCAACTGGTCTAAAAAGGGCGGTCTATTTAAAGGCTAGAGCAGTGGTTCTTAACCTTGTTAGAGGTACTGAACCCCACCAGTTTCACATGCACATTCACCCAACCCTTCTTTAGTGAAAAATAAAATGTTTTTTTTTTTTCAAAATCAAGACAAAGTTAGATGTTTTTGGAAACATTTTAGTATGGGAAACATATTCTAGGTAACAAAGACTTAATTTAGAGTTATTTGGACACTAATAAAGACTTAATTCAGAGTTATTTGGTCAGGGTCAGGGTTAGAGGGTTAGGGTTATATTAAGGCCATGCCGAATAAGGCATTAATAAGTACTTAATAATGACTAGTTAAGAGCCAATATGTTACTAATTTGCATGTTAATAAACAACTAATTAATGGTGAATATGTTCCCCATACTAAATCTTGCTGTGCTATCCGTATTTGCATCACTGGATGACGTCACAGGAAAATGGACGATGGCTTCACAGATAGCGAAAATCAGGCACTTCAAAGCTTTTTTTAGGGATATTCCGGGATGGGTAAAATTTTGAAAAAAACTTAAATAAATAAAATAAGCCACTGGGAACTGATTTTTATTGGTTTTAACCCTTCTGAGATTGTGATAATGTTCCCCTTTAACATGGCTAGTTTTGAACATTGGTGTGTTCGACTTGGCGAGGCTGCTGTATGTCGTGTGTAGGTGGCTTCCTAGAAGGTGCAGTCCCGCCTTCACAACAACGGAAAAATGTGATCTTACAAAAGCAATGTTTAGAAAAGCATATGATTTCTCCTTACTGGTTCCACAAACAGGAATAAAACAAGTATCATAGCATGTGTTTTTTTAAACCTTTCATTTTGTGCACGTGCATGCACATTTGCGCAAGGCAGCCATGATTGACAGCCTTATTCGGCCCGATTGGCAATTTTTACAAAGTAATTGTGACAAGTAACACATATTTTTTTGTTAGAAATGTTCTTATAAGATGTGTACCTAATAAACAGGCCTGTGAGCCTGTGATCCATGCAGAAATGTATAAACACAGCCAACCGTCTTGGTGACTTCTGCTGAAAGAACATGCTTAGAGCAACACGAATAAAATATCTTTTACAGGTTGTCAGAGAGGTGAAGGGCCAATGCACAGGGCCGGAGGTATCTGCATCACCTGTCGTTGCAAGAAAAACTGAACTTGACAAGGTGAGTCAAAGGGTTAGAGGACGTTTATGTTCTCTGTCATTTGTTCCCACAAATTATACATCTTATTCACAGTTCGGGTGAGGAAAAGTCGGCTACAAGCAGTAATTGTGTTGTCGCCATCCATTTTGCTAAGCAACTGTAGGGTTTCCACGGTAAACATCACTACCTATGTTTGATTGGCAGACCAAAGTCGAGGTGTGCTATACATGTTATTGTTGAGATACTAATAATAGGGTTAGATGTGTTGGACTGGGTATCTTCTTTGAAGTTTAGCAATACCATCATAAAATAAATCACCGGGGAGGAAACCAGGTGGAAAAAAACTGTGCTTTCCTAGTTTGGACTACATGTGAAAGTGAGAGACTCCAGAGATAGATGTGTAGAACAAGTATAGAAGTTGTTTTTTCCACCTGTGTCTTTGCACAAGACGCTAGCCTCCAGTTGCTTCGGAAGGCTCTATCAACACCGTGTATGCTCTATGCCAGGGGTGTCCAAACTTTTTCCACTGAGGGCCGCAGACTGAAAAATCAAAGTATGCGGGGGCCATTTTGATATTACTCTTTTTTTAAAAGCACTACAATAGTTTTTTTTTTTTTTTTTTTTACCTTTACGGCTTTCCTCAAGTTTGGTCCCCGGTCTCCGGAAGGGTCTCAGTTATAAAAATGTTAGAAATAAGTCATAAATAATTTTTTTTTTCATTTAACGCTTGAATCTCGAGATCGACTTCAGGTCTGTCTGTCGTTTAACTTTTTTTTTTTATTTAGTTTTTTATGTTTATGACCTTTATGTCAAAACCCTTATTTATATGGCAAACACACCAAAAAAAATTTATTTTTTTAATTTAACGCTTTAATCTCGAGATCGACTTCAGGTCTGTCTGTCGTTTTAACATTTTTTTAATTTTTTTTTTTATGTTTACGGCCTTTATGTCAAAACCCTTATTTATATGGCAAACACACAAACTATGCAACCTCTTCCCCCAAAACATTTCAAAGTGGAATATTTGACGTGAAGTAATTGGAACCCTAAATAGGTGAATAATTCAAAACCGTAAAAAAAAAATAAGTGTTGAAAATAAGCCAAATGTATTTTTATATTTTTTTTACTTTTGACGCTTAAGTCTGTAGATCTCTTGATTATAAGATTTTATAGTTTTTTTCATACTTTTTTTGTTTGTTTGATGCCCTTTTTGTGAAAGAAAACTTTGTTTCGCACAAAATATACAATATTATCCCCCCCAAAATATTCGAAAGTGAAATTGTTCCAGTGAAGTAATTGGAGCCTTCAGCAGGTTATTAGTGTCAACACTGCAACTTTTTCTTGTTACATGTCACTGTTTACTCTTTTATTATACTATTTTATGTTTTAAATTTTTATTATAGTATTTTTTAGAATGGGCCGGTGGCCATTAACAAATTATCTGGGGGCCACAAATGGCCGCACTTTGGACACGCCTGCTTTATGCTGTTGATTGGGTTTTGGAGCATAAACCATCTCAGTAAATAAATCAAACCACTTACAGTTTGTTTCTTTGCATGCTTGCCCTTACTCAGAGGTTGTCTGCTGAGAGGAATGTTTCAGATTCAGACAGTTTTGGTGTATCAACGGGGGAGAACTGCAGAGACAACGGTGAGAATAAAAGACCTTGGGGAAACATGGCTGGGGCGACTTGATATTTTACCGTACACGTTAAAAAG
Source organism: Nerophis ophidion (assembly GCF_033978795.1). Classification (NCBI taxonomy): domain Eukaryota; kingdom Metazoa; phylum Chordata; class Actinopteri; order Syngnathiformes; family Syngnathidae; genus Nerophis; species Nerophis ophidion. Next base: position 67,709,337 of record NC_084615.1, on the reverse strand, counting down.
ATGCAGCACGATTTGGAAAATGCATTTTGCTGATAGTATGATGGAAAAAAATTACACGAAGAAAATCACCACAATATTAGATTTTTTTATTGATATATATTTTTTATGAAACATGCACTAATGTCTACTAGACGAGATAAGAGTTTCCAGTACTTTAATAAGCATTTTTCTTGCAGGTAAGGTGAAGCGTGGGGCTTTTGCTGCAGGCCGAAAAATCACACGCATCATCAGTTTCTCAAAGAAGAAGGTTTCTAGAACAGCCTACACTGACCCTCGGCAAGGTGAGAGGCCGTTTTACTGTGTCACTTCAGGTCACCACCTCTGCATCATTACTTCTTTGTGTATGCAGGTTATCTGTCAGTACTTGTCAACCAAGAGTGGCAAGAGCACTGGTGCTGTGTGTGCAAAGGCTTCTTGCACTTCTACCAAGACAGAGGCGACCATCAGACCTCCCTGCCCTCCCTCCCGCTGCATGGCAGCGAGGTGGTGCCAGGGCTTGGACCCAAGCATCCAATTGCCTTCCGTATCTTGCGGGCCAGCACCACAGTGGCTGCTCTAGAGGTGAAAACCGTTTTTTTTTACTAATTCATAGTTTCTCATTCTACTGCAAATATTTTAAAAGTCAGACATTATTAGTCAAATCTATTTGCTTGATTTTTTTGTGTTAGATATTAGGGTTGTACTGTATACCGGTATTAGTATAGTACCGCGACACTAATGAATCATTTTTGGTACTATATGGCCTCTGAAACGTACCGGTCCCGCATCCCCCCCTGCTCCCGCGTTGTCGTCACGTCATGACGATGCTGGTTTTACGAACAGAGGAGCATGTTCGGCAGCACACAATCACAGAGTACTTACAATCAGACACAGTGTGTAGAAAGAAAAGGGAGAACGGACGCATTTTGGCTTTAAAACTAGAGATAAAGGTGAAGTTATAACATTGAAACGCCCTTGGGAAGAGCCGCCGTCTGTAGTGTTTTAGCTGCTTCTAAATCACTAATCCTGGTCTCCATGGTGACAAATAAAGTATGTTTCTTAGAAGTATCATCCCTGCAGGACGAGGAAGAGCTAAACATGCTTCACTACACACTAGAGATGCGCGGATAGACAATTATATCATCCGCAACCGCATCACTAAAGTCGTCATCCGCCAGCCATCCACCCGAACCAACATTTTACCGAAACCGCATCCGCCCGCCACCCGCCCGTTGTTATATATCAGGGATCAGCAATCTTTACCACTCAAATTGCTATTTTGACCCATATCACAGAGTAAAGAAGATAATAGGAGCCGCAACTATTCTCGCTAATATTTGCTGGAGCTCATCTAGATAACATGTATAAGGGCATGCTTTGAAGCCATTGCCTTTGAACCCTTCTACAACATGTACAAACTGCTTTCCAGTCCAGCAACATGTTGTATGCAACTTAAGCAGATACACGTACAAGATTCAAAGGCATACTGGGTGACAGAGTACACTGATGGTTGTGATATAAACAAATTTAACACTCTTACTTATATGCGCCACACTGTGTAGCCACACCAAACAAAAATGAGAAACACATTTCTGGAGAACATCCTCACAGTAACACAACATAAACGCAACACAACTAATACCCAGAATCCTTTGCATCCATGACTATTCCTGACTGTATTTTACACCCCCGCGTCCACAACCCCGTCCACCTTACAGACGCACGGGTGGAGGCGGGGTTTGGTGCTATATGGGGTGTATAATATAGTCAGGAATAGTCATGGATGCAAAGGATTCTGGGTATTAGTTGTGTTGCGTTTATGTTGTGTTACTGGGAGTATGTTCTCCAGAAATGTGTTTGTCATTTTTGTTTGGTGTGGCTACACAGTGTGGCGCATATAAGTAAGAGTGTTAAATGTGTTTATTTCACAACCATCAGTGTACTCTGTGTCACCCAGTATGCCTTGCAGTCGTGTGCGTGTGTCTGCGGAAGCCACTTTTAACATTTTGCTGGACTGGCAAGCAGTTTGTACATGTTGAAGAAGGCGTTAAAGTCAAAGGCTTCATAGCATGCCCTCATCCTTGTTGTATGGATGACCGCCAGCCGATATACGCGACGATGTTTGCGGCTCCTAATGTGTTTTTTACTTTGTGACACGGGTCAAAACGGCTCTTTGAGTGGTAAAGGTTACCAATCCCTGAAAAATGTATAAAAAATATTTCCGAATGGTTCAACTGCCACCCGCCCGAATCAATCTAAAATTTATTTTTTCGTCATGTCACCCGCCCGACCCGCGGTTTATCCGCGGACTCCACGGATGAGACCGCAAACCACACATCTCTACTACACACCGTAGTTCATCGGCGTCACAATGTAAACAAACCCCATGGGTTGATCAAAACCAAACATCCACTGTAACGATATCGCGGACAAGCACGTATCTGGTCGGTACTACTCTGATTACGTCGATATTTTTTGCCATCACAACAACTTATTTTGTTTTTTTAAAATGTATATTATGTTTATAAACTCAGGAAATATTACTGTGGGTGGTTCCGTAGCGGAAGTCCTTCGTGCTTAAAGTGCAAACCAGAAGATCTCCGGTTTTAAATTTATCTTTTAATGGTGTTAAAATTGTTAAATATGCTAAACTTCCTGTGATGAGGTGGCAACTTGTCCAGGGTGTGCACTGCCTTCCGCCTGAATACAGCTGAGATAGGCTCCAGCGACCCCCCCACCCCGCAACCCCAAAAGGGAGAAGCTGTAGGAAACGGACGGATGGATGGAAATATGTCCCTGGACACATGAGGACTTTGAATATGACCAATGTATGATCCTGTAACGGCTTGGTATCAGATTGATACCCAAATTTGTGGTATCATCCAAAACTAATGTAAAGTATCAAACCACTGAAGAATAGATGATTATTACATTTTAACCGAAGTGTAAGCAGAACATGTTAAAAGAGAAGGCAAGCAGATATTAACAGAAAACGAACAAGTAGATTAATAATTTATTTTCTACCACTTGTCCTTAATAATGTTGACAAAATAATAGCATGATAAATGACACAATATGTTACTGCAAACGTCAGCAGACGAATTAGGAGCCTTTGTTTGTTTACTTACTACTAAAAGACAAATTGTCTTATATGTTCACTATTTTATTAAAGGACTTAACTGCAATAAGAAACATATGTTTAATATACCCTAAGATGTTTTGTTAAAATAAAGCCAATAATGCAATTTTTTTGTGGTCCAATTAATTTAGAAAAGTACCGAAAAGTATCGAAAAAAAATTTTGTACTGGTACTAAAATATTGGTATCGTTACAAAACTAGTAAATAAATAAATAAATGGGTTGTACTTGTATAGCGCTTTTCTACCTTCAAGGTACTCAAAGCGCTTTGACACTACTTCCACATTCACCCATTCACACAACGATGGAGGGAGCTGCCATGCAAGGCGCTAACCAGCACCCAACAGGAGCAAGGGTGAAGTGTCTTGCTCAGGACACAACGGACGTGACGAGGTTGGTACTAGGTGGGGATTGAACCAGGGACCCTCGGGTTGCGCACGGCCACTCTCCCACTGCGCCACGCCGTCCCTTTTTAGTAGATATACATAAAGTATCATACATAAGTTTCAGAGCATGAGGCCTTTCAGTGGTGACTTAAATGAAGCCGTAAAAAAGACAACATTGCACAGCTAATGTACAACATGAAAACTTCCATAGTCATAAAAGTGATTAAAAAAAATGTTTTGTGTTTATTTTCAGGCAGCAAACTCAGAGGAGCTTGGGAGATGGCTTGGGGTTCTCTTGGCAGAAACCGGCTCCACGACAGACCCAGAATCGCTGCATTATGACTACGTAGATGTGGAGACCATCGCCAATATTCGAAATGCTGCACGCCATTCCTTCCTGTGAGTTGGACAGTTTTAGGGGTGATGGCTGTGTGCCGAAAATATCTGTGCAAAGTCAAAAAAAAATGCCACACACGTGACCCCTGACTTCGTGACCGCTTTGATACTTAGGTGGGCCACAACCTCAGGCGATAACACAGAGTCTATAACATACGATGAGGTCCCTACTGAGGACATGCAGGTGAGAGTCGCATTAACACACGCATACACTCAAACAAAAACACAACAATTTATTAAATCTACATAAAAGCATAAGCAAAATCAATACAATGTTTTAAATATAAAATACATGTTGAGCTGCATTTGTTGGTGGGGGAATTTGCCTGCATAGTCAAATATTGTGATCAGCTTTAATGTGACATTTTTAAAGGCTAATGAGGAACTATTGGTAATAATAGTAGCTTTGTGATATGACATCAGTGAGGGCTTGAGAAATGTGTGTGTCTGTGAGAGTGAGAAAGACCAGCCACTACTGTGGTGACGGGAAGGCAAGAGGTCACAGCAGTTTAACATCCAGTAAACCCCTCAATCCTCTCTGCTGACATGCATTTAAACACACTGCTCTACACCTACAGCTACAAACACCTTTGCTGTCTAAAGCCTATAAATCTAAAGGAGACTTTCCTCCGTGGCTGAATATTTGAACCTTCTGCACCCGGTTCCTCCCCTTACTGTGTTCCTCCAGTCTATGGAGAACTGCCGGCAGCAATGTGGGAACCAAGGGAAGCGGCGCTCCAGTTTCTCCAGCAGCGATTCTGACAAAACCAAGCCGTTAAACTCCTTCAAACGGACAGGATCAAGTAAGTGTTTGGTTGCATTTCTATAGTAACTGAGCCACTGTATGTGCTGAGCATATTTATGTAAAGGATACTGTCCAGTAGGGATGGGTAACTTTCACATTTGAATCGACACGTTAACAATTCCCAGTAACTGGAAATCAATACCTTTACAGATTTTCCGCACACCTGTTTGTTCATGTGTTGATAAATGTTAATTTGTTTTATAATAAAGTACGGTTTCCCTAATTAACATTTAACATTGAGTTGATGATGGCGCTGTCCAGTTCTTATACGTTTATTTGGTAACACTTTAGTATGGGGAACATCCATCCATCCATTTTCTACCGCTTATTCCCTTTCGGGGTCGCGGGGGGCGCTGGCGCCTATCTCAGCTACAATCGGGCGGAAGGCGGGGTACACCCTGGACAAGTCACCACCTCATCGCAGGGCGTATGGGGAACATATTTACCATTATTAGTTGCTTATTAACTCACAAATTAGTAACATATTGGCTTGTAATTAGTCATTATTAAGTACTTATTAATGTCTTATTCTGCGTGGCCTTATTATGCAACCAGTAAGCCATTAATTAAGAGTCTTCCCTCAATAGTATTATTGCTTAATTAGTAATGCTAACCCAAACCCTAACCCATATATGTTCCCCTAGTGTCCAAATAACTCTAAATTAAGTCTTTGTTGCTTAGAATATTATCCCCATACTAAAGTCTTACCAATTATTTTTTTACACTTCGAAGTCCCATTTGGGGCTTCACGGTGGAAGAGGGGTTAGTGCGTCTGCCTCAGAATACGAAGTTCCTGCAGTCCTGGGTTCAAATCCAGGCTCGGAATCTTTCTGTGTGGAGTTTGCATGTTCTCCCCGTGAATGTGTGGGTTCCCTCCGGGTACTCCGGCTTCCTCCCACTTCCAAAGACATGCACCTGGGGATAGGTTGATTGGCAACACTAAATTGGCCCTAGTGTGTGAATGTGAGTGTGAATGTTGTCTGTCTATCTTTGTTGGCCCTGCGATGGCGACTTGTCCAGGTTGTACCCCGCCTTCCGCCCGATTGTAGCTGAGATAGGCGCCACCGCCCCCCGCGACCCCAAAGGGAATAAGCGGTAGAAAATGGATGGGATGGATGGAAGTCCCATTTGCAAGTATTATATACAGTAGTTTACTTTGTATTCACTATGCAGTTGCAATTCCAAGATGTTAGATGGCGGCTGTGCAAAGATTTCAGTGTGGTGCCGTAGCCAGGAAGTAGTCTTTGCCCTTAAAGGCCTAATGAAATTAGATGTTCTTATTTAAACGGGGATAGCAGGTCCATTCTATGTGTCATACTTGATCATTGCGCGATATTACCATATTTTTGCTGAAAGGATTTAGTAGAGAACATCGACGATAAAGTTTGCAACTTTTGATCGCTAATAAAAAAGCTTTGCCTTTACCGTAAGTCGCAGACGATGACGTCACCCGTGTGAAGGCTCCTCACGTCCTCACATTGTTTATTCGGACCGAGAAAACGACAATTTCCCCATTAATTTGAGTGAGGATGAACGATTTGTGGCTGAGGATATTGATAGCGAAGGACTAGAAAAACAAAAGAAAGAAAAAAATAAAGTTGAAAAAAAAAAGGCGATAGCATTGTGAGGGATTCAGATGTTTTTAGACACATTTACTAGGATAATTCTGGGAAATCCCTTATCTTTCTATTGTGTTGCTAGTGTTTTATTGAGTTAAATAGTACCTGATAGTCGGAGGGGTGTGTCCACGGGTGTGTTGACGCCAGTGTCTGAGGGAAGTCACGGCAGCTACATGAACGGCGCAAGCTCCACAGATCTCCGGTAAGAGGCGACCTTTTACCACAATTTTCTCACCGAAACCTTGCTGGTTGACAAGTGGTCGGGATCCATGTTCGCTTGACCGCTCTGATCCATAGTAAAGCTTCACCTCCGGGAATTTTAAACAAGGAAACACCGTGTGTTTGTGTGGCTAAAGGCTAAAGCTTCCCAACTCCATCTTTCTACTTTGACTTCTCCATTATTAATTGAACAAATTGCAAAAGATTCAGCAACACAGATGTCCAGAATACTGCGTAATTGCGTGATGAAAAGAGACGACTTTTAGCTGCCAGTGGTGCTGCGCTAATATGTCCCCTCCAACTCGAGACGTCACGCGCACGCGTCATCATTCCACGACGTTCTCAACAAGAAACTCCGCGGGAAATTTAAAGTTGTAATTTGGTAAACTAAACCGGCCGTATTGGCATGTGTTGCAATGTTAATATTTCATCATTGACACATAAACTATCAGACTGCGTGGTCGGTAGTAGTGGGTTTCAGTAGGCCTTTAAGTTGAGTTTAGTCTTTTGTTACACCCTAAAAAGTGTTCATAGTGTAATCAAGTGTGGTAGAGTAGTGTGCTTATTGCAGACTGATGATGGATTGTACATGCATCTTAGTTGTAGTTTTCATTACCAAATTTAGAGGTATTGAAATCACCGCGTAAAACTGCTTATGCTAATCAGTATCATGTTTATGGCAAATCCAATGTAAATTAGCATCGAGCTTGCCCATTTTAAAAAAGGGAGCCTTACTGTACGTTGGATTGTTTTCCATCAGGCATGTTTGATTTGTTGGTGTTGAAAATTGTAACATTACTTAGAGGCAATTTGACTGAGTGCTGCTGGAGAGGTATCAAACTATGGCACCATTGGATAATACCTGACTCATACCATGAATTGATTAACGTGGACCCCGACTTAAACAAGTTCCATCCATTTTCTACCGCTTATTCCCTTTTTTGGGGTCGCGGGGGGCGCTGGCGCCTATCTCAGCTACAATCGGGCGGAAGGCGGGGTACACCCTGGACAAGTCGCCACCTCATCGCAGGGCCAACACAGATAGACAGACAACATTCACACTCACATTCACACACTAGGGCCAATTTTAGTGTTGCCAATCAACCTATGCCCAGGTGCATGTCTTTGGAAGTGGGAGGAAGCCGGAGTACCCGGAGGGAACCCACACATTCACGGGGAGAACATGCAAACCCCACACAGAAAGATCCTGAGCCTGGATTTGAACCCAGGACTGCAGGACCTTCGTATTGTGAGGCAGACGCACTAACCCCTCTTCCACCGTGAAGCCCGACTTAAACAAGTTGAAAAACTTATTCGGGTGTTACCATTTAGTGGTCAATTGTACGGAATATGTACTGAACTGTGCAATCTACTAATAAAAGTATCAATCAATCAATCAATACCGACTCAATACCGACAGATTTCTGTTACCCATCCCTACTGTCTTGTGTTATTTCAGATTTAAAGACACCCGATTTTAAAGGAACTGATTAAAACATTTTTGAGGGGAGTTGTATTGTTCCTGTTGGAGACTGAACACTCATTTGTTGGTGGAAGTTTTTAAAAACAACAGCATTATTGTTTGTCACCTGTGAATATGGAGGGCATGTAGTACATCCAAGGCACACTAGTTCACCGGTAAAGTGTAGATTTAGCAGTAGTTTTCCATTACTTAAATGAAGACATCCTTTCCTGCTTTTCTGATGTTTTTGCTTGTGTCAACTAAGATCAATATCATTTTTATTTAAAGGCCTACTGAAACCCACTACTACCGACCACGCAGTCTGATAGTTTATATATCAATGATGAAATATTAACATTGCAACACATGCCAATACGGCCTTTTTAGTTTACTAAATTACAATTTTAAATTTAGCGTGGAGTTTCTTGTTGAAAAGGTCGCGGAATGATGACACGTATGATGACGCGTGCGCGTGACGTCTCGAGTTGGAGGGGACATATTAGTGCAGCATCACTGGCGGCTAAAAGTTGTCTCTTTTCATCACGCTATTACGCAGTATTCTGGACATCAGTGTTGCTGAATCTTTTGCAATTTGTTCAATTAATAATGGAGAAGTCAAAGTAGAAAGATGGAGTTGGGAAGCTTTAGCCTTTAGCCACACAAAAACACGGTGTTTCCTTGTTTAAAATTCCGGAAAGTGAATCTTTACTATGGATCAGAGTGGTCAAGCGAACATGGATCCCGACCACTTGTCAACCGGCAGGTTTCGGTGAGAAAATTGTGGTTAAAAAGTCGCCTCTTACCGGAGATCTGCGGAGCTTGCGCCGTCCATGTTGCTGCCGTGACTTCCCTCAGACACTGGCGTCAACACAACCGTGGACACACCCCTCCGACTATCAGGTACTATTTAACTCACTAAAACACTAGCAACACAATAGAAAGGTAAGGGATTGCCCAGAATTATCCTAGTAAATGTGTCTAAAAACATCTGAATCGCTCACAATGCAATCGCCTTTTTTTTTTTACTTTCTTTTTTCTTTTTTTTTTTCTAGTCCTTCGCTATCAATATCCTCAGCCACAAATCTTTCATCCTCGCTCAAATTAATGGGGAAATTGTCGTTTTCTCGGTCCGAATAGCTCTTTTTGTTGGAGGCTCCCATTATAAACAATGTGAGGATGTGAGGAGCCCTCACACGGGTGACATCATCGTCTGCGACTTCCGGTAAAGGCAAGGCTTTTTTATTAGAGACCAAAAGTTCTGAACTTTATCGTGGATGTTCTCTACTAAATCCCATCCATCCATCCATTTTCTACCGCTTATTCCCTTTTTTGGGGTCGCGGGTGGCGCTGGCGCCTATCTCAGCTACAATCGGGCGGAAGGTGGGGTACACCCTAGACAAGTCGCCACGTCATCGCAGGGCCAACACAGATAGACGGACAACATTCACACTCACATTCACACACTAGAGCCAATTTAGTGTTGCCAATCAACCTATCCCCAGGTGCATGTCTTTGGAAGTGGGAGGAAGCCGGAGTACCCGGAGGGAACCCACGCATTCACGGGGAGAACATGAAAACTCCACACAGAAAGATCCCGAGTGTGGATTTGAACCAAGGACTGCAGGACCTTCGTATTGTGAGGCAGACGCACTAACCCCTCTGCCACCGTGAAGCCTCTACTAAATCCTTTCAGCAAAAATATGGCAATATCGCGAAATGATCAAGTAGAATGGACCTGCTATCCCCGTTTAAATAAGAAAATTTCATTTCAGTAGGCCTTTAAACAAAACATAAGGAGTTCACGCTTACACTTAAGTTTCCTTAAGTCTATTGCCTTTCCCCATTGTCGTCCATCGAAGTTTGGCCGGCCTTGAAAGTGAAGTTCAGATGCTACATCTTAATCAGATGTCAATTGCAAATTACACTCTCCTGGTTGTTACCAATCCTCAGACAGCCATTAAAATAGAACATCTGGCTCGAAAGTTCCCCAAATCCAGTTTACTTTCCATTTGGAATCGCCAATTTTCACTCGGCGCTCCCATGCGCTCCATTGTGTCACTTGGCTGCTCTCCCACAAATAGAAAAGATGAGCATCCTGGGTTAAGCAACGTGATATCGACGGGGTCTCTTATTCTTTCTCGGGCCAGTGGTCTGACGCTGTGATACTTCAAAGAGTGAACACAGCGCTCCGAGGCTGGCGGCTACAGGATGTAACATAGGATTTATAGGACACTAGTATTACGTGTACTGTGTTGCTTCATGGCCTTTCCCTCCTACCACTAGTATCACACTCAGTAGTACGCAAACAAGGTGCAAAGGTTGTGGTCCGCATATTAACACAAAACATATCTGGAAATAATTTATTAGAAAGAAAATATACTAGATGTTGCATGAAATACTCTGCTTGTTTCATATGAATTCTGACCTTTCCCCCTGACTTTTCTACCTAGATTCAAACCAGTACGGAAGGTATGGGAAAATACGAGCAGAGGAGGACGCCAAGCGTTACCTGAAAGACAAAGAGGAGTTGGAAAAAGAGAGGGGTGGGATTCGGACTGCGCTCCTAAACCTCCGACAGGAGAAGCAAGAAATTAGGGAACAGCTGCAATCAGCTACTGGTAAGGGGAGCCGAGGAAAAAAAACACGGAGCAGATGCTAGACTAATCTTTTTTTTTTTTTTTGGTTATTATATCCCCAAAGCTCTTCAGCTTTGCTTTAACTTTCAACTATGAATCCTGCAAAGGCGTGCATGTCTGATGGGCGTGTTTTGACCAACAACCATTCGTCCAGGATTGTGTGGGAATAAAGTTGACTTTATTCAACATCTAAT